>NW_026690285.1:0-55825 GCF_015227805.2 Hirundo rustica | reverse complement strand
CCATTTTTGTTTAAATTAACTAGTTTATGCCATATTGTTAAACACGACCTAAAAATGATGCAATAGCACTGTCTTCAGAAACAGAAAATAATTTGTAAATTTTGCTCACTCTTTATCTCTGAAAGCTCTCCAAACTGTATCTGTTTCAATAGTTGATCTTGCAAATTCGGGAAGACAGAAGTAAGTCACAAAGATTCCTGTGGGTTAAACTATTTTCCAAGCTGATTATGAAGCTTAGAGCTCAAATGGTCTTTGCACAGAAACTCACAAAATACCTTTTCTTTTTTGAGGGCTATCACCGCCTAATTCATTTTACCTCTGATTTCGCATTAGAGGTATTGCTTACTCCTCTGCTGCTCAGAAATTGCTCGGGAAGTGTGATATTATGGTTTACCTCACAAGTCTGCTCCAATATACAGCAGCCATCTGTTCACCATGGCTGGGCTTTTTTAACGGATGTTGTTTGAATGTTTAAAAGAGGCTTTCCCTGACATTTTGTTCACTATGATTGCAATCATGCTGCCAGTGATCAGGAAAAAATCACACTGATGCCATTGCCTGGCTGCTACCTGTGCAAGATTTGTCCAAGAAATAGTTGTTAAACCATGAATGTAATGAATCATAAATTAGAACCGGAGAATGTCCTGAGTTGGAGGGGACCCATAAGGATCATAGACTCCAGCTTGTGGCCCTGCACTGAACAGCCCCAAGAATCCTGCCATGTGCCTGAGAGTGTTGTCCAAACATTTCTTGAATTCTGTCAGACTGGTTCTGTGACCATTTCCCTGCTCCAATGCCCAGCTGTCCTCTGGGTGAAGAACATTTTCCTGATATCAAACCTAAACCTCCCCAGGCACAACTTCAGGCCATTCCCTCAGGTCCTGTCGCAGGTCACCAATATTATGCACTATTAGAGTCTTGCCCTGACTTCAGGAGAGTTTTTATCAGTTTTCATTTATGATTTTTAATTAACTACCATTCTCAATTTTCCTTTGTCCATTGCTTTGTTTTAAGGGGCAACATTGTCTAGGCTTAGATGAACATTTCAGAAGGCAAAGGATGAAAAATCTTTCTTATTAAGATTGAATCCTAATAGATGTCATGGGAAAAATAAAAGGGACTTTGAAAATTGTATTTCTGGCTGAACTGACCTACACTTACCACTGGTGGCTGGAGCAGACACCTGCTGACCTTGTACATAGAACTAGAGGGATGATGGAAATGGGCAAATGAAATGATCAAGGTGATCATCTGAAGATCATCCTATGGGGAGCAAGGAGGCAGGCTGGGGTTCTGCAGAGGAGGTGGCTGAGAAAGGGCACATTGGAGGTTTACAAAGCCCTGGCAACAGCAGCCAGATGGAAGAGCAACTCACAAATATTGCATCAGCAAACATCAGAATGGGGGAGACTGGAGGAAACAAGTAGGAACTTGGTTTAAAAGAGGCATTCGTTAGGCTGATGGCAGTGAACTTCTGTTGCTGGTGGCTACATAAAGCTGGAGGAGTCAAATGGTATCAGCAAGTTGACTAAGGAATTAGATGGACAGTAGATCCATGGGTGGATACTAAAAGAGCTAGGCTAGGACATACCCCTGAACATTCCTAACACAGTAGCACTAGATGGATACAGCAGAGAAAGGGACAATGAACTTCAGGAGGTGGCAAGGCTGATGTGCTCTCTTCTATTAGCCTGTGCTCATATTCATGTGTACCCACTGACTTCAGCCCACTTCTCATTGAGAGGTTTCTTTGCTGCAAAAAATTACTTCTTTTTTTTTTTTTTTTTTTTTTTACCACAAACAGGCTTCTTGGCAGCAGTGTAATTAACAAGTGCTTGAAGACAATTTGACTTTTCTACTGCTGTGTCAGAAATGTCCAGCCCAAATCCATCTTCTTCAGGTAATTTCCACTTGGTCCCAGCCATCCCAGATGAGATCTTTCATACAACAGGAATTGCCTGTGGGATCAGTCTGACTACACAGTTCTGTGACATCCACTTCAATGTTGCCCATGGTAAAAAAAGGGAAGCTGGCAATAAATGAAGAAGCGGGTGAAGCCTCTTTTGTAAGGCCTTTGGTGCTGGACTCTGGTCCTCTGCTTACTGAGCTACAATAATGGTCATGGGCATTTCAGGCACAGAGGGCAGGGAGTGCAGAATCAGAGCAATTTAGCCCAGCCTAGCAGGGATGGGGACATGCACATCTTTGCTATGAATAAAGCAGAGTGATCCACATCAGGCCAGTAAATGCACAGTAGCTCCAGCCCAGCCAAGCACTGCTCTCACAGCTGCAACAGGAAGAGCATGCCCACAGTGGGCAGCCTTGCTGCTCAGTGGGAGGGCATTTTAAAGCTTTTTGGGTTTTCCACCACGATGTCTGTCAATCTGTATGAAGTAAAGATTGGTAAAAACACTGTTATGTGTTTTCATATTTATTTTTCCTTCACTGATTTCCATTTTTTTCTTTTTTTTTCCTCTGTGGCTATCAGTCTGACAAACAGAGCTGTTTTGTATTCTCCATCTTATACATCAGGCAGCAGGTAATAAAGATCCGTAAACCAGATGCAGAGAATGTGGAAGCATAATGAGAGGAACAATGTGGTTCTGTAGAGCTTTTATTCTCATTCCTCATGAAAGAACTGCGCTTCGTGGCAAAAATCTGCCACCTCAACCTTTTCGAACATGGGCTGCTAGAGAGAGTTATTGCTTTGGTGAGGTAAGGATGTGTGATTGATTCACAAACTGTGATGACATTGCCAGTATTTATTTTCGAAGCTTTTCTATTTACAGGTCATCTACCTTTTTAAACTACCACAGCAAATGGAAGGGCTGTGTTTCAGTGCCACGTCCGCAGTCGTGCTTGGGCTCCTCCTGTCCCCAGTGTGACACACACCCCCCGGCCCAAAATGCACCCAGAGCTTTGCGTTATTCTTTCAGAAGTGCAGTGCTCTGCATTTTGCTACAATTTTCTGATGCAGTAAGGAAAAAAAGGATAATGTACTAACAAATGTTTTTGTAGGCTCCTAAAACCTACCTTAAATTGATTGAGCAGATTTTTAAAGGTCAATACAAGGACTTTTAGTGCTCTTCTCCAGTTCTGACAAAGGATTAACAGAGACCAACACCGAGGCCGAGACTTTGTGTGTCGTTATGTTGATTTTTTTTTTTTCCACAGCTGAGCTTTATATCTCAAAACACCAGTGTTTCTAATGCAAATGCTACAGCCCTTCCCTGTAGCAACTTAGAGGAGCAATGCTATGATTTTAATAAAGCTGTCAGATTAAGTGACTGCATGGTTACACCGTGATATTAATACATGTTCTTAACTGTCAATTAGTTAACTGGCTAATAAAAAGAGCCAAGCTTATAGGATTTCGCTAATGAATATAATGCTTTGTTTCTGGGCAAAACATATGCTCTGGATATATAATTAGAAAAAAGCCCCCCTCTCTCTCCCCCATCGAGAGAGCATGTGCAGCTGAATAAAGGAGCTCATTATACCTGCGAGGGGTCAAAGTCTGTGGATCTGTAGCTTATGGTATTATGACAGATTACAAAATCACTCTATTATGTTAGTCAATCTGTTTCCAAGCACAAACTAGCAGGGAGCAGGGCACTAGAACCTCCCGAGCAGGGCACCCTTTGGCTGTTCCCGGCAGTCTTATGATGGGTCAGCTGGCAGTGACACCACCTCTGACAGCTCACATGTCAGACCTTCCCCGCCTGACTTCTGCCTTTGTTACCGCGGAGCCCCTTCACAGACAATCAATCCCTGCTTCAGGCTGCAAAGAGCTCCCAGTAAGAGCTGAAACAAATTTGAAATCCATGTGTAGCCATCACTTGTGCTAATGAAAGGGAAAAGCAGAGCACTTATGCTCCTGCTGGCCTCTCTCAGGCTCTCACCTTAAAAAAAATATAGTAAATAAAAAGTTTTAGAGAGGGGAGTAGCTAAACAGCAACAGCTGGGAATGAAAGCATTGGGTTCAGTTTTGGTGCGTGCATCAGTTTAAAAGGGAAAAGGTAATTAATATGTAGGATAAAGAGATTTCAGACATGATAGAGATTCTAAGAAATGTTTGACTTTCCTAATCTTTCAGGGAAATTATTCTGCTGGAAAGTCTTATTTGGTCAATTCAGCATAAAACTCCTTGGTACCAAGGGGAAAGAAAATCCTCTTGTATTTGAGAAACACAGCAGTAGTCAGCACTGTAGGCACATACATTTCTGATCGACCACAACTTTCTGAGATTCTGCTGAGGAGAGGTGGTTCCACTGCTGCCCTGTCACCAGTCTGGCAGCTGTGCCAAGGCCAGGAGGCCCCCAGGGCTGCCCTGTGTGGCAAAGAAAGACTGGGGAGTAAAGCAGAACCAGCAGGCTGGCTTAGGTTATCCTTAAGGACTGGAACTAACAAAGCCGCATTTGTGATCAATTGGTTGTGGTGCCCAGGAAGATGCAAAGTCTGGCTGTAGCTTTCCCTGCAGCTGAGGCCTCTACAGGTTCTGTCCTGTGGAATTTTGTCATGGCTCACCAGGGGTGAGGTCAGGCTGCCACCTCTTTGAGGGATAATTTCTGGGTGATTTCTTTCCTCTCCTCAGCAGCCCTTATCAAGAAATTTGTAGGAACTCCTGTCTCTTTGTATGTTCTCCCTCAAGTCCAGTTTGATCAAGACTTGCCAAGAGGTTACACATGTAGGAGGTCATAACCTGCATTCAAACCCCTTAAGACATGGTCTTGCTTTCCCCAGGAAGCCAAGCTCAGAATGTGCTTGCCCAGTTATTAATTGAGAGCTCTTTCTCTTGAAATATCATGTAGAGAACACAACTTGAGCCATCCCTTGCTTACAATAACCACTTGAGTGTCACTCAGCAGCAATAGCAGCAGCAGCTTCTTGCATGGTTAATAATGGATACAGCTTAGGGCTGGTCCCAAAATGAAGGAATGTCCAATGCTCACCCTGGATTTGGGTTAACGAGCATTTAAGGAGCTATTTGGCTCTCCCTGAAGCAAACATGGGGCTCCCAGCTCCTGTACAGTGCACTGCTCAGACCTCCAGGGATCACAGCAGGAGCTTCAGCACCAAACTCACAAAATGTCCTTCCTGGAGACACCTGTGCTTGGAGCCAGGTGCCACAGGAAATACAGTGCAGAGAGCCTCAGCCTCAGCGGGAGCCACAGCCCCTGGAGGACAAAGACTGGCCAAGAAGTTGTTTCTGTAGGGTTATACTGGACACCATCCTGCCCCAGCAAGGAGTTGGGCATGGGATCTGACACCCAGCAGTCCTTTCTCAGCACCTTCCTGGAGGTGCTGGGTCCACTTTCAGAGGTATCCTTGCAAAAACAGGCAACTGAGAAGCTCAGCATAGACTCATTTTGGGGCAATGGTGTCTGCATGAACAGGGGGATCAGACCAGAAGTCCCTTCCATCCCCAAGTATTCAGTGATATTTTGAGGAGGACCAGTATGAATTTGACCATTATAGTACTACTGAGATGTGGATCCATTTCATAACCTGCATCAAGTAAGGGCTGTGATTCTGGAATCAAACCACCCTGGAGTGATGACAGATGAATCTTCCAGGCCACCCTGGGTGTTCACAAGTGAAGGGCTGCTCATGGACATGGCTGAAATGCTTCAAGGAAGTACTGGAGGGAAGAACTGAAGATTTCTGTGAAAAGCAAGCAGAGGAAGCTGCTTACAGGATCCAATGAGGAGTTCTTCCCACCCTGCAGATTCCAGGAGCTGTGTCAGCTGTCCTGTCCTGAGTGGAACACTGCTGAGACACCCAGTCCTGACTAAACCACGCACCTCTAGGAGTTCCTGCTTCCCCTCCACATGCCTGCCCATTTCAGCAGTGATTTCCTTGGCATTGCAGCTCCCTGGGCTTCCCAGTGGTTCCTAGTCAGTGAGCCCCAGACTTGGCAGCACAGGACCACTGTTCATCATTGTGGGTGTTCTGGGGCCTGTAAACTCATCAATGCTAACCTCTCCCATAAACTTCTTCTCACTGTACCCCTCCTTGGTGTTTACCAAGTGATCATGCCATTACCTGTTTGTGGTAATAAACTTCACTGCAGTTGCAAAGCATTCCCATAATTTTAACTTTTTCATTTTCAGTACCCCTCCAAATTAGCAGGAAAAGCTCTGAAGGGTGAAATATTAAAGTAGGAAACCTGTTTCTTTCTCCTTGACCCAATCAGCTCAGGTAAAGAGGTGGAAAATTTCCCATAACTGAGTTTTGATGTTATTATAACAGAACCAGAAGGGAACTTCTTCTTTACTAGGGAGTAGCCTTTCCTGGAAAACACCAGGAAATCAAAATTGATGTATTTGGAAAAATGTGCCATTTTCAATAAAGACTCCAATGTTTTTACAAAAAAAATATGTGGTTTCCTTTCTTATTCATCACCTCAAAGATAGACAATCTTTCTCTTTCTCTTTCTCTTGGAGATAACATCTGCTGTACTTCAGGAGCTAGCTTCTCAAACACACCCCAGGTTTTCATATACATTTACCCATTTCAGTACAGAGCATACAACATTACCAGTCACACAAATGCCCTGTGACTCCCTGGAGGCTGCATCCAGGCATGGCAGGGGTCAGTTCATGTCCTTGGAGACAGAGCAACATTGGTTTACACCGGGCAATGCTCTGATGTACTGGCTGGCAGCCAAGGAGTTCATGACTTTTATATGTTTCAACAAAAGGCGTTGAAAAGAGCTTTTGATATGGTTATTTGGTGAAAGAGATCAAACGTTTCCCCTTTGCATTAATCCGTTTCATGTTTTCAGTATCTAAACTAATTTTTAGAAATCTCATCTTGCAGGTGTTTGAGCACATGGTTTGACAGTTATTTGGGGCACACGTGCTACTGGGGGAACTGCAGAAGAGAAACAGCAAAGGTTTAGGAAAACCCAGCGGGCATAGAAAGCGTGAACAAAAAATGATGAGTCCTACCCACGGTGCCGGAGTTGGCAGGCACACCGGAGACAGGCTCCTGGACTAGAGGTGACCCACTGCAGCAGCTCCTACGTTCTTCAATGGGCACTGCTCATAGACAGCTGTCACCCCAAACCTGTGCCTGGACACTACAGATGCCTGGGGTCTCGTGCTCCTGCATTGTGCCAGGACCTGCCTGGTCACTCCGGGCTCCTGCCAGGCTCAGGCAGGTTCAGGTTTGCCACTGGATGCTGGGAGCCGGCAAAGGTTCCTGCTTCCACGCGGGCAGGAGGGTTTGCCCAAGGGTGAGGAGAAGCTGAGTTCAGTTACACAACGCTCAGCACTTGTTTTCTGACCTCTGCAGCCCCTTTGTGAGCCCTGGCCCACACTTGTTTGTATGAGCCTGGCTGCTGTATGCGAGCCAGGCTTTACCGTTCTTCTTAAAAGCTATCCCCAAAATAAGATTTACTTCTAGGAAATAACAAAGCCCAGGCAGGCAGTCATACCTTCTACATCATTCCTGGGGTTTTGATTTCTTTTTAAATGACCTCTAAAATATTTTCCCATTAAAGCAAGGTCTATTTTTAAGATACCAATGTCATTTAATTAGTCATGTTGCACAAGAGGCACATCTGACTGGAATTTATGCTCTTTTTATCCCGCTTTAGCAGATACACATTTTTTTCCTAACAGTGAGTAAGATGGGGTCTCTTAGCGGATCAATCTCTACATTTTTTCCCTTGTACCTCATCTCCCCTCTCAGATGCTTGAAGCGAGAACAGCAGAATCTGCGCACCTCTATTTCACAGATTGTCTGACTCATGGCACAGGAGCTAAGAAGTAATGCACTCTGAAATTAGGAAGGTGCACTTAAGAGGAAAAAGAAATAGGTATGTACATAAATATATATATAAAAAATCTATTTTAGACATTTTTGTCTGTTACTTCTATTTCTGTTCATGTTGTCTTATGCTTATTGTCCCCTCAGAATGAGTTTCCAGTATAAAAATACGTGAGTTTCGTAATGCCGGACCACGAAGATAACTCACATCCTGATTTCTGCCCCAAGCACATAAAGGATGGTGCTGCTCCTTTTACTAAGCTATCAGGGCTGTGTGAGCATAAATTTTCAGGGGGGAAAAAATGCAGATCTTGAATCAAAATTATCATAAATAGAAACGGGGAAGAAAACATGGGTCTGCCCAGCTTAAGTACCTTCAAGATCTTATGGTTGATGCAGAAGAGTTAGTTCAAGTGCAGAGCACACGGGTCCCATCTGGCACCCTTGCGCTGAGAGGCCATGTATCCAAATCCCTGTGATGTGTCAGACTGCTTACAGACTTCTAGACACAGCAGCAGCAAAAACACTGAGAAGGTGAGAGATCAGGCAGAGCACATCTGCGTACGCTTTGCTTTTTCCTTGAGGTTGCCTACCTGAATGCAAGGTGTGCGCCGCAGGGCAGCCATCCCACCTGGGGATAAAGCCCTAAGCCAGAGGGGGAAGCCTGGTCCCTGTCCCAGAGCTGTAGTCCCTCTGCACTCTTGTCAGAAAGCAGAGGACACACGGTTTTACTCCTGACCTCTTACTACAGAGAGCTGCTTTCGCTTGAACAGAAGTATGTGGGCACCTGTATGTGTAAGAGGCAGAAATCTGCCCCTGTTACCAGTCACTGGGAACCAGCTTGTGCGCACAATATCCTCAGGAAAGCGAGAGAGAAGCCCTAGGCACGGTGGGCCCCTTCACCTGCTCGATTTTTGGAGTGGTTCCTCACTATCCAACCATTTGTGAGACAGCCACGTGCTCCCCAACAAGGCTGGCACACACACAGCTGCTGAGCCAAAGCAGCCTCTGCTACACGACTCGTGGAGGATGCAGATAAATATCACAGATAAAAACAGGCAAGCTTGCTCTGACCATGCCAGCCAAGAGGCAAGCTAAAAGCCAATGAAATTGTTCCAGGAAAAAGAAAGAAAAGCTTAATCTTAGTAAAAATATAGTCCCTGAGCACTGGCGGGGTCAGGGTCAGGTTGGGTTACGCGTTGTGTAAGTCCCCATTATACAAGCCAAGGCAGGGCAGAGGCTTTCCCAGGACTATTCAATTCTCCTTTCTCCTGCTCAGTTTCACTGTTGCTCCCTCATTCCTTCCTTCTCACTATCCCTTCTTCTGATGCTCGCTTGGACATCAAACAGGTACAGTCCAAGTGCTCCCATCACTGTGAATTAGAAGACCACACAAATCACTTCCTCTTTGAATAAAATATGACTGTGGGAGCTTATGAGTGGGCCTAAAGTTGCTCATGTGAGTGGCTGCAATAAAGGCAGCTGCTTATCTGTGTAGCAGAAAAAATAAGCGTATTACGAAGTAGGAACTGAGCCTGCTGCAACACAGAGTGACCAGAGCCCAGGGGCTAAATGCAAGCATCATTTAGATCTGTGCATTTGGACAGCAACAGCAAACAATGCCGAGAGGGCTTCTGATAATTAAGAAAAAACACACAAGTGTTCCACAGAAACGTGACTGTTACTATTCCTCCATTTAAAACCAGCTGCTGAAGGCAGTGTTTTCCCCTTGAGGCATGCATGTTCCTCTCAGGGCACTCCATCATATTCACCTTCAGATTCTGTTCTTCTGTGAAAAAGTGTCATATTGGTGGCAAATTAATATCTTTGCCAATATTCACTTTTTTTTTTTTTTTTTTTTTTTTTTTTTTTGCATCCCAGCACTCATCCTTCAGGCAGATGTTCTGAAAGTATCTTCAGGTTTGTTTGTTTGTTTTTTTCTTAAAATGGAGCAAGGAAAAGTAAGGCTGCTGCCCCTAACAGATTTCCAGAGTGCATTTGCTCCTCCAGAAACAGCACCCTTCAACCCTCTTCCTTCAACTCCCTTATTACCAGATCACTTTTGATTCCATGTTCTGATCACCTGGACAAAAGCAGCATTCACCAGAAATAACATGTACTTTCTGGAGCAAAAACCACCACCTGCATTTGAAAACCTGCTCCAGCACAGTGCAATTGCACTATTATTTTATATATATATAATTTCTACATGCTTAGGTAATTGCTCTCAACTCAGCACATATCTGCAGTATTTTGAAACACATTTCGCTGGCCTTGATATTCTAAGTTTGACTCCAAGACCCCAAAAAGCTGCTGAAACACGCTGGCAACTCATCACGATCTTCCAAAGGAAAAGAAACACAACATTGTACTGCAAACAGAAAATTCATTGCAATTTTGAGAACTATGGAGAATATCAGATGTCCCAGCAAATACAACTTGCTTCTAAATCAACAAGAAGGGAAGGTAATTATCTAAAACAGCATTTTCGTGACAAAGAACAAAATAGTAATCAAAACCCACTGCAAACCCAGTTGAAGTTTGCCACTATAGCAGGAAGAGAACACACAGTTTTACCTGGAAACTGGAGAGCTTAAAGTTTTCAAACCTGCCCAGTATTATGCAAAGGAACAGACCTTCTATTATACATTACACAATACCGGACAGGTGTAAATACCTGTACTCTTACTTCCCTGTCTCCTCCTACAGACTCCTTTGAAAACCTTCTGTCTTTCCCACATCTGTCTTGGGACTCCTCCTTGCAAAGCCAAGACGCGTGCTCCTTGCAGTCTGTTTTTTGATGCAGCACAGTAAATTGGTATTCTTTGAAATTCTTGAAAAAAGTGTTTTGAATGAATTCCCCAAGGAAGATTCTGATTGCCAGTGCCTGTTCTCTCTGTCTTAACCGAGATCATTTTGACATAAGCCATTTATTTCATAGTTAACCCCGGAAAAATCCTGAAGGGAGTATAAATTTGTGCATTAATCCTGCTCACTGGTTTGGTTCCACTTAGGTTCGGATGGAGGAGGTGCCACGTTGAACCTCTCCAACCCATATTTACCATTTCAAATACTTTAACCAAAGACCATGCTTTAACCAAAGCCTTCTGTGACTCTCACAAAACTCATTGTTGCAGAGGAGAGAAAGTCACACCACTGTAAGTGCTGAGCATTACAATGAAATATAAAGCAGCATTAAAGTTGCTCCATGCTTAATGCGGCAGTTTAAGCAGCTAATCTTGTTTCGGTTGAATGGCATGTTCATTACAGCAAATAAATCAGTAACGTGTAGGATTATTGAAGAGGAAAGGCACATTAAACCAGTTTAGGGCATCATATTGATTTTTCAATTTTTTTTTTTTTTTTTTTTTAGTGTCCGATTTAGCTGGGCGTTTTTCAACAGTCAGTTCTAATAAACGCTTGTATAGCGCAGATTAAGCAGGTGGGAACACTGCCCAGAAAGAGTATTATGAATAACTTAATGCACTGGTTTAATTGCAGCAATCCATGATACTTACTGTGCTGGCACCAGAGGAGAATTTTCAGTATTAAAAGTTAAAAATTCAACTGAGCTACTAGCGAGTATCTTTCTTTTAATCATTATTTGGAAAAAAATTCCATTATTTTCACCTGAGATGGGAGCAGAGGAAGATTAGAGCTCATGTAACTATTTAACTTATTTCTGCCACAACTAATTAAGATATTGTTAAAAAATAATTAGCATTTACTTGACACAACTTTGCCTCTCTGACACGGCAAAACATTGCAGCAGCGTCCCTGCTGTCTTTCTGCTCACTCAGCCCTATTCTGCTCAATCCCCTTTGCAAACAGGATGCACAGAAGTGAAAAAGCCCAAACCTAGCTCATATTTCAAGCAACAAGCTCCTTTCAAAGCTGTACTCTAGAGTATCCCCATACTCCTTCCCCACAGTGCCAGCTCCCTGGCATCGTCCTTGCCACAGTTCAGAGCAGATGCTGGGGGAAACCCGTTTGGAGCAGCACCAACTTTCCAGCAGAGCAAAGCACAGAAGCTGCTGCCATGGTGGAAGAAGACGCTGGTCTGACAGCTCCCTAAGCCCACACCCAGTCCTGGGCACAGACCATGCCAGGAACACTCCGAAAGGCCAGCAAAGATGCTGGTAACCTCTTCCAAGGGCAGGTGTTTGATACAGGTATCACACAACTGATTGTGGTCACTGATCACATCACCTGTTCTCTTCCTTTCCATGTTATTTTTGTCTTAGATTAAATTAGGATCCCCAAGATAGAAACTGCTCTTCAACTCTCAGCACAACACAAGGCTCTTGTTGCACATAAATCACCCTGGCTGCCTCCAGCAAGTAGCAACAGGCACCCATCACAATGCTGGGAGAAGCAACACTCCAGAGAAGTTGCAGAATTTACTGGCTTCGGTCTTCCAATAAAGTTTTCACCCCGGCAAAGATAGAGATTGCGCATCCTGCACAAACTTGATGAAGGTCGGGCTAAAAATGCTTACATCAGTCCCAGAGGGAAAATTCACAATGAAATATGAACAAAAATTGATAAGTTACCCTTACATTCTGATTAGGAGTACAGTGATTTTGCTAATCACACAGCTTATCATTCCAGAGGAACTCTATATTCAGGGCATGAAAACTAAGGTAGAAATCAGCAGAAACACAAGATTTGACGGTACTTGATTAACTGGACAGAAAGCACCAGAAACAAAACATTAGGAAACTGAAGCCATTTTGTGATTATGGCAGTTATTTAATGAAGATGCAAAAAGCAGCCATTACAAAAAAATACTTATGTTTGGTGTTTTTTAAAGGAGTCCCCTCGTTTAGTACTAAACTGGAGTCCTCACTCAAAATATAACAGGAGTTTTAAAGAACCTTTGAACTAGGATTATTTCAACACTATCACACAATCCAGGTACCATCCCAGAAGCAAGCAATTGCTTTTAACTCAGAAGCAAGTCCCTGTTGTCCTCCAACCACTCACTCCCACTCCCGACCTGTGCAGGCACCCCAGCACAGAGCAGTGTGAGGCTCAAGCTCAGCTGCACTGCAGCCAGCAGTGCCCAGCCTCGCTTCCACCGAGAAGCCACAGCATCCCCCTTCCAGCTCAGCTGCCATCAAGGTCCCATTCATACCCTCTTTCCTCAGCATCTTTCAACCACCTTAGCAGCGCACTTTAGCAGCCCCCCATTCCTGAACCTCTGCTCCACTCACCAATTCAATCCTCTACTCTTCCCCCTCGCCCTTCTCGTGTGCAGATTCCCTTTCAAGTTTCCCTCCCGAGCATACGGGCAGCCAGGACCACACCGACATCGCAATTCCCTCCACCTTCCTGGACGTCCCGCGCCAGGGACACGCCGACACTTCCATCTGCCTTTGCAACTGGCACCACCGGAGCGCAAGGCTCCTGGCAGCAGGCCAGACGGCCGACCCTCCATGGTGAGGCACTGCGCTGCTGCTTTTTAAAGCTTGCAGCCCAGCAGCCACCCGGCACCGTGCCTGACGGAGCTCTACGGGGCCAGCACAGGCAAGCAAAAGCAGCAGGTTATCCCCACCGGCCTTGCTTCTGCACACCCACCCACGGAACTCAGCTGCAGCTAACACGAGCCCTGCCATAGACTGCAGGAGGCTGCACAGAGCTGAAACTCCAGCCTCCCAGCAATGGCTGTTCGGCAATTTAGCACAGCACTGCTCAGGAAACGCCTTTCTGATGCTGTTGTCCTGCAAACAGAATGAAGAATAAGAAGCAGGTGCTTCTGAGTCCAAATCCAGAACAGGAGTATAAAACCACTATAGATGAAGCAATTAAGTAACCACACTGTTCACTGCTTATTGACAATCTTTATTAGAGCTGACTTTGCACGTTCAGGGGTTCCCTTGTAAATATAGATATGAATCAAAGTGCTACCCCTCACAGTAAGAAATCTATTTCCACCCCCCAAAAAAAAATTACAAACAACCAGTATTTCAAAGGGTTTTTTTAATACATATAATACCAAAAAGGAAAAAAAAAAAAACAAAAAACACCACCAAAGATGGAAGACTAGCAGCAAAAAGAATTCTATTTCTCTTTCAACAGTCTGTTTGCTTCGACATTTCTCTACCAAATAAGAGTATAAAGAGAATTCAATCATTTTTTATACGAAATATCCTACCAAAAATATAACACTGTGTAAAGAAAGTTTACAGTAGAAAGACTGGGGGGTGGAGGGTGGGAAGGAAAAAAAAGGAGAAAATAGTAGATTTAACATTAAAAATCTCAAGTGTAAACTTTGCTGCTGCTTTAAAATCAAAAACAACAAAAGTCACATGAGTATTTCCGTTTGGCTTAGAAGCCAGGAAAATAAGAAAAGCTGATTTTTTTTAAAGTGCTTAACCACCATATCCAAAAGTAATGACTTTCAGACCTACTTAACATGAATGTGCTCAAAAAGCCACCGCTTACAGTATAAAAGCTGTCATTCTGAAATGCTGCACATACAAACTGGCTTTATCTGCAGGAATGAAAGATTCCTTTGAGCAGCTCTCAATCATATGATGTCCCAAATCAATGTAATGCTATTAGAGCAGGCAGCTGAATAAGTACCAGAAAGTTGAAGTTTAAGAATAATAGATATAAAAAATATTTTTTGTCTTAAAAGGCAGCATGCCTCTCCCAGCCGAATGAAGGTACTGTCATGTAATAAGAAAGAGAAACACAGTTTTATATCATCGATGTAAACTACTAAGACAAAGTGACTGCTGATCCAGTAATTCACAAGTTAAACAGAGGAAGATAGATACCTCTTTCTGATAAAACACAAAAAGGCAATCATGTGGGTGGGACCAATCGATAACAGAGTATTTTACTTATTATTAAACATATTGTTTAATAAACTTCAACTTGTTGAGGTTGACTTCGAAACCAACAGCATGTCCTAACAGAAGAAAAATAAAATAATGAATAAAAATAAAAAAATTAATAAAACCAATGATTTCAACAGCTTTAGGACTGTTTTTGTTACACTGTTATATATTTATTTGAGCCTTAGTGCAAAGGAAAAATTCAACATTATAGGCTCCAAAGCAAATCAAATACAACTGTTTCATGGAGCATTTTGACAGACATCAGACACAGATTCCAAGAGAATTTTTTTTTTTTTTTTTTTTTTTTTTTTTTTTTTTTTTTTTTTTTTTGCTGTAATGACCATTTTTTTTTTTTTAATATCAGGATTAGAAAATGCATTTAAAAACTGGACCAAAGACTCTGGCATTCATTAACCTCAGGTACAGCTATAAATAATTTAAACCCCACCACTCTCCCAAATCAGAAATACAATAAACAAACTGAACTTCCACTATTGCTGCAGCCATTAAATTGTGCCCACAGCCTGACAGCAGCACCACCCATCCCTGCAGTTATTGCACGAATTTCTCCATCAGATTGGAGTTCTACAAGTTTGAATCTGTTTACATCCATCTATTTCAGAGGAACAATATTTTAAACTATTTCTTGAAACTCACCAATTCCCAACACTGTATATTCATGTCCTCCAGAACAGTTTTTAAGTAAGAGAACCCGCACAACTTTTACCCTACAAAGTTCCTGTAAACGCCTCTGTATTACACCACAGCAAGCTCTAGACCAGGAAATTCAGCACCTCCAGTGACTAGACTTTACCTCACTTTTCCTCCACAAAAATATAAAAAAAACACCAAAACATGAGAATCAAAAAGGAAAGGAAATGGCACAATAAACAGGGAGTGAAACCTTGTTACCCAAACAGGTATGTAAAATTAGCTTCTGAAAATGTAAGATTTGAAAAGCAATGATTTTAGTGGTTAAAGTGTGCAAAAGACTAAATATGCCACCAGTTTCAGGGAAAACAGAATACTGTAGCCATCAATAATTACTATTCAAGTCCAGCAGAGGCGGTTGTGCTGCTTTTGTTGCCATTTTAGACAATATATATTACCACTTTCCCTGCATATTTCATGCTTTCCTCTTAACGGATGCCAGCAGCAGACTTTTCAGTGGTATAGGAAAGATGAGACCTTTTTTAAAGGGTTCCTTCCATCCCAAGCCTGAATATTACGTGGAATTAAAAGTAATGTTTTAAGCAGAAACATCAAACATTATTTGCCATTTTGTCTGTCTATCAAAATCACTTCAAAAAGATTCAAAATACTAGGTTTTTGTGAAACAGAAACAGGAAAATACCATGCAAGGGAAGTGTAGCTATTCTACTGATGTGAAGTACAAAAGCTTAGGAACAGAAAAACACCAGCTTCAGCCCGAGACTGAAAAAAAAAACCACCACAGATTTTTCAAAACCAGAGTCCATACAGTGTCACACAGCCCTGCCTTGTCATGTTTGTTAATATCCTCGCTTAGAAGTCAGACAGCATTTTGTTTAACTTGTGTTGCTCTGTATCATTACACTAAACCATAATTAACTCCTCTTTTGTGCCGGCCTCATTCCAACACAATTGTACCCACTGTATACCAGCAGCAGTTCTCAGGTTTTGTTTTGCAGCTCAGCTGTATTTTTCTTGGATGTTCACAAGATTGGCATTTGACTGGATGCGCTTGGCTAGAAAGGAAAAAATTATATGAAAATTAAACACAAAGAATTCCACAAAACTAGTCTCTCCACTCCCTCTATTTATCCGACACAGACTTGCAAACAGCTTTCTGTTCACGTCCAGAAACTTTAATGAAAAGATATGGCTGAAGCTCTTTACTATCCTTCTTCAGGGGACAGCAGCAGACTAATAGTTGCTATTAGCGCCGTCAGCACAGCTGCAGGCAGATCTGGCTGGGCTTCCTCTTCCACAAGAGCCAAGCAAATCCCTGGCACCTCCTCCCAACTCCAACAGTGAAATGCCAACACCACCACTTACGCAAAATGAGTATCCGTTTCTTCTGCTTTGAGTGAAGGAAGCTACTCAGATAAAAAACAATAGGTAGGAAGAGAATAAAGGATGAAACTGCAATCACTGGGACTGTATCACTGCAGGGAAGAGAACAGTTGAAAGTCCTGCTCCAAAGCTTCCGGGTGATGTTCATCTAAAAGGAAAACAGAAGCAAACCATGAAAGCAAGCACATGCATTTTTTCTGTGCAGCGTGGCATGGCAAATGCTCAGGCCTCAAGACATGCAAGTGTTCAAGTATCGCCTCAGAAAACTGCACTTGAACAGATCTCTCCCCAAAAGCAAGCAAATACCTGGAAATGTTGAAGCAAACTATTTAGATGGAGCCAAGATTTCACATCAAAACTTTCATAAGCTTCACAAACATAACGATACTCAGATACATGTAGACACTGCTGCATGCCTGTTTCCCAGAGAGCTCACTGATAGTCTGTGGGGACAGGGCTAAACCCATACTTTTGAGGAGCACCCCTTCAGCTCAGCCACTTAAACCCCACAATATACCAAAGCTTCTTCCAAACATGTCGTCAATGCTGAGGATCCCTAGAAACAGCTGCTGTAATAAGGAATCAATTAATACAATAGCTAGAACAATAGCAGCAAAGCCTCACATTAAAAGCCAGAAGAGTAAGAGATTTTTTTTTTAATCCATCTCCTCCACAGGAACAAGAAACGAAAGTGCAGCTACTCAATCTGGAATGCGCTCGGGAGATCAGGAGCTTCAGTCACGCTCCCGTGGCACTGCACGAGGACAGGACCCCACAAGACAGCCCCACGAAGCACCTCCCACCACAGGACACCAGCCTGCCAAAGGCACTGCTGCCCCTACTGCCCCCTGCCCAAAGGAAAAAGCAATCCCAGTAAGACAAGCACAAATGGCTCAGGTTAATAAAGTGTATTAACAAACACTTACTGCATCTTCCACGTCGATACACAAGTGTGCGGAGTGCGCAGATTCACCACCTTGCCTGTTCATCCTCTGCAGGTGATTATACAGGTCATTCAATTTTGTGTAGGTTTCGTTGCAGTTTTTACACACTTCTGTGTAGTTATTTGGTGATAGATCAATGGCTTGCCCCTAGGGTTATAAAACTCTAAATGAATGACAGTTTAAGGCATTAAAAATAAATTGGTTTGATCTGTTACTGCTGAGCTACATTGACAGGGACAGACTGTGCCATACCAAGCAATCCCTTCCGCCTGTGGCCTTCAGCACTCCATGAATGCAATACAGGACACATGAAAACAAAACTACAATCTCTGAAGATATTTCAACCCAGTAATGGCTGTACCAGCTACCCACTGACCACTGGGTTAAGTTCTAGCTTAATCACTTGAAGTTTTCAACAGACCAGCCCACACTGCTCCTGACCAAGACCTATAAAGGCACATTTCCTACAAAGCATTAATAAAGAAGCAGACAGTTTGCTCAGAGATTGTCCCATACCATTGAAGTAAACCCATTTTACTACTGAATGATCCTGAAATCTGGACAGTTTCTGGCTGAAATGGAATATGCAGTTACTCAGGCTATGTAGGGCATTCTTCTCTGAGGACAATTACCACATTTATTTCACTAAGTTATACTGTCTGTGCAATACAGCCAACCTTTAACTACAAGTAATTTTAACAGTCAAAAGAAATGTTGCAAGAATTAAAGGTGGCTGGTCCTTCTCAGCTAGTCCACATTATCAAAAGGGTATTTAAAGACTGAATTTCTACATAAAAAAACCAACAATTCTAAAAAGCAAGAGCATGCAGACATGCTGTTTTTACTATGTAATTATCAACTATTGTGAATTCAGAAATTTTGATGTGAAGTAGCATTGCAATTACAGACAAAATGAAGTCAAGGTGAGTATCAATTAGAATTAATTTCAGGCACTCAGTCTGTAAACAGCAGCATTTTACCGATCACGGATTTATCTGCCTCCAATTCACAAACTCAGCAGCAGTTCATTTGCCTAGTCTGCATCTGCTGTTTATTCAACATAAATAAAATTTTGGTAGCAGTTAGAGGATTTAGTCCTTCTCTTAAATACACAGTAAAAATACCTGAAGGTTATGTTCAAAACATGTCAGAGATTTATTGAATAAGTCCAGGAATTCTTCAGTAGAATTTGATAATCCCTCACTGTTATTCTTTAAACAATCTGTTGAAAAGAAATAAAAACATCAGAATATTTTAATTTCTAACACTTCCACAGCCAGCAAGCCCCAGACACTCCACTCCTGCAGAAAGAGCTCTCGACTATAAAGGACAGGTCTAGTCAACACAGCGGTTTCCTTATCTGCCTGCCACTGATATCTGAGACCTGCTGACCTAACGCTTCATCGAGAACACATTTCAGAATTAATTGGCCTTGATTAAGTGAAAGATGAAGACTATCATCAAGAGCTTTCTGAAGAGGGGGACTGAATTATCTTTGGACTTCGAGATAAAACAAGGCATTACTTTTATTTCCCAGCCCACAAATCTGGCTTTGCCCAGCAACAGTAACAGCCATTTTGTGGAAGCAGAAGCACCAGCAGCAGAGATGAAATGGAGAGCACCCAGGAAACAGCTAGACCATGAACACAATAGTAGAAATCACAGCGTAATTATTATTCTTTAAGAAAAGAGCTGAGCTTTTTACCAGCTTTGAGGGAAGCTCTGGGGCCTTCCTTCCAGTCAAGGGCTCAACCCCATGTTACTGCTTCCATCCATCCTACCCTACTTCAGGTGCTCTAATCAGCCAAACCTTTAAAAACAACAGTATTTGAGGAATTCAGGAGCTCAGCAACAACACCATGAGAGCAAGCCAACATCCTAGAAAATTCTCCTGAAAGCAGTAAGCACCATCAGTAGCTTTCTGACAGACTACCGCCCTCAGATTTTGGCCCTTACAAAAGAAAACACTCTTGAAGTGGCTACAGTTCAGGATTTGTGAGTTATCTACTGGCTCTATTCAAACAAACCATTCTGATCTGTGCAAATTTTAGGGGCTACGTCACCACAGTAGCACCAGAGCTACAGAATGAGTCACGTACTTGCACAGTTGGCTGCCTCCCAGGTTTCATTGAAGAACTCCGAAAGGGTCACAACTATCTGCAGCCTGTCTGAGGTCAAGATGCTTTTGGCACAATTGTGGCTCTCAGAGGAATTCTAGAAACAGAAAGAAAAAAGAAAGGAAGGGAACAAGTGTTAAAAATCCAAAGGGGAATTTCTGAAATGTATTTTACACGAGCGCATCTAAAACAATCACAACAGATCAAATGGATATTTCTGGAAAAGACAGAGCAGAAGTGATAGAACAAACATCTTCTGATCCTCCAATTCATACTGTGAGCAACGCAGCTTACTGCATACAATCTCTGCAGGTTTACTAGGGTAGCAAGCAAGTCAGTCAAAAATTCATGGCAAAAAGAAAGAGAAAGAAAAGAAAAAACAAGCACACAGACAGGACCTTCTCTGCCAGGTGCCTCACATTCACCCACTCCTGGGCCACAGCCCCAGGAGCCAGCTCAAGGCATTTGCAGTCAGAGAAGAGGACAGGGTGGTTCTCACTAGACAAAATGAATATTGAAGGACCTGAACCAGTGGACTGGCCTCAAACAAACCAAACCCAAGCAGAAACAGCCTCCAAAACCACTGCACCAACGTAATCTATCAGCAGCAAACTTCCCCCAGTGCAGCAACAGCAGGAACAGAGTCCTCTGTGGAGCAGTGCCCGTGCTCGCTCGCCCAAGCGTATGAATGAGCAGGCCAAGCTCCTGCCCTCCCCAGACACAGGCACCAAGCTCATCTGTCTTAGTGAACCATTCAATGCACCCCCATCCTCAAAGAAGGCTCTGCCACAACTCTTACAGCAACTTGTTCTCTGGACCAAGCTCATAAAAACTGCACAGCAACTGTAAAAGCAGATGCAGAATAAACAGGAAGTACTCTGATCAGAATTCAGATACAGAACCACGACCTCCAGTCAGCTGACTCCCATGCTCTAGCTCCTGGTGTCTGGCTGCTAAATTGACTTAAGCACTTCTCAAAATTGCCAAAGCTGCCAAAAGCCTCTTTGATAACAGACATGGGACACAGAAAAAAATAATCTCTCTAATGAGAAACTTGTTCCTTACAGTGTTCTTACAAGAGATCCAGTTTCTGCCTCTCTTTGTCAAAATGGGGAGGGGAGGCTCAATAAGAACTTTCCCCTGGAGGCTCAACTGCAGAAGTCAAATATTGCCACATCTGGTAACTCCCACGTTCCTGCTTTCATTTCCACTAAATTACAGATATGCAAGAATGTTGTTTATGCAGGAAACTCTGGTTGCTTCACAAAGACTGTGAAGCTTCCTCACCACCTGGGCTCATGAGTAGGAAAAAGCAGTTTACCAAAACTGAATCACATAGACCTAAATCATTCCTTAAATAAAGTTTGCCTAATTGATTCTTTAATTAGCCTGGTGAGGAGAATTTTATACTTCAGAGATGTCCAAAACTTAAACTGGCTGCTTCTGTCACGTTGCACTCTTAACTACTGTTAAAACAGAAACATCAGGTACCTGATTAATTGTAATCAGGGACTGAGGTGGCAAGAGGCCACCTCCTTTATTCACCTATTTAGTTATTCCACACACAGAAGTAAAGCCAACAGATATGTCTTCCAGACCACAGAGGGACAAGTCCTTCCCAGGCTGCTAGTACTCAAGCACAGCAGCTGCAAAGAGCTCATACATATTCTAAGTGCTGGAATATGTTTGGCTACTCAATGCTAGCCAAAATACCATGGCAAAAGTACCCAAGAGAATTGCACATTTAATTTCTCACTTTCACACTGAAACAGCTTCCATTAAAAAAAAAAAACAAAAAAAAAACCAACAACAACAACAAAAAGACCAACACAAATAGAACAGACCACAAGTTTGCAAACTAAACCAAGAGACCACTGGCTACATATTTGCCCTGGAGAGGACAATTACCAAAGGAACATGCATTGCACTCTTCCAATACAAGCACTGGGGTGGTGAGGGGAAATAGGAAAACAACCCAAAACACTACCCAAAGGCAACACTGATACTCCTCTAACGACAGGAGACTGTGCAGTGAAATGGTTTGCCGGCCACTGTGGCACCTATTTATCGCCTGGGCTTGAAGTGCAAAAGATTTTTCTCATCAATAGCAATTTTAAATTATGCAATTCAGAAATCCCAAGACTGAAAGCACAATCCAGGGTACGTATTGCTACAAACTTGCTCTCTGTTCTCCTACCAGGGCACCCACTTTTAGCCATCATCACAGAACAAAGTTCCTTTGGTCTGATTCACTAATGTCGTCCTCACATCATCCCTGCAACTAACTTTTACAAATGCATCAACTCGATGAGAACTCAAAAAACAAGCCATGAGCCACATCCAACACTAAGAAAAGGAGGGGAAAAAAAACCCCAAAACAAAGCACGATCAAAGTCTGGAGGATGTAAACAGAAGACCCAGCTTCAGCCAAAGTTCTCCCACCAGTAGGGTGTACTGACCCCAGCCAGTGCTCAGGCTTTCTACACGCTCTCACCCGCTTTGGAGCCAAGAACGCTGTGACACGGCTCCTCACAAGGTGATGTGCCTCACTCGACACAGCTTCACAGACCATCTGTTTTCCGGCAGCTAAGCTCTCGCAGCGCTCCCCATTAGTGCTCACACAACCTGTGAGCCAGGGCACTGCTTTAGCCGTTGCTACATCAGCAAGAACAGCTCAAGTTTTTCCACTCGCACAGCTTTCTCTGCGGGTGGAGCCGCTTGCCCCCAGCCATGCCAGGAGCAGGGGCACGGACCTCGCCACAGCAGAGCAGGCGGCGGCGGCCGTCCCCGGCAGCGGCGCTTCCCAAGCATCCCAGCCCCCGCCAAACCGCCCTGCGCACCCCAGCGAGGCTTTCAGCCCGCCTTCCCGAGCACCCCACCGCCACCCGACGTGCTCCGGCACCGAACTCACAGGCCTGGAAGCCTCAAGGAACGGGGCCAGGCCCCCAGCCCGCCTCGGCAGCCACGCACCCCCCTCGGCCCCAGGGACGCACCCCGACGGCGCGGGCGATGTTGTCGTACTGTGCGAGCAGGCGGCGGTAGTGGCCGTGGCAGCCCTGGCACAGCCGCACCGGGCGGGCGCGCCGGCCCAGGCAGCCCGTCAGCGCCGCGCTGCCCTCCGCGAAGGCGCCCAGCAGGCTGCGGCACTCGGGCTCCAGCTCGGGCAGGTCGCCGGGCAGCCCCGCGCTCCACAGCTCCTCCGCCAGCTCCTGCGCCAGCTCCAGCGCCGGGGTCTGGCGCGGCCCCGCGGCGGCGGCGAGGCCGAGGAGGGCGAGGGCCAGCGCCGGCAGCAGCGCCCGGCACACGCACCACGGCGGCGCCATGGCGGCCGCGCCGAGGAACCGGAAGCGCCGCGCCGGGAGAGAGCCGGCCCCCCGCCCAGGGGTGCCGCCGCTGATTGGCTGAGACGGAGCGGGGGGCGGGGAAAGGGGTGGGGTGGGGGCGGGGCCTAGACGGGAGGTCCCGGGGGCGGGGCCGGGGCTCATCCCGGGAGCTCATCCCGGGAGACATCCCGGGGGACATCCCGGGGGTTCATGCTGGGGGCCATCCCGGGGTCCCATCCCGGGGGTTCATGCTGGGGGCCATCCCGGGGTCCCATCCCGGGGGTTCATGCTGGGGGCCATCCCGGGGTCCCATCCCGGGGGTTCATGCTGGGGGCCATCCCGGGGTCCCATCCCGGGATCCCATCCCGGTGCACGGCGCCGGGGTGTCCCCGGGGCCGGGAGTGTGTCCGAGCCGTACCTGTGCCCGCGAGATGTACCTGCCTCGGACGCTTGTTGCTCCACGGAGGGTGCGGTTTCTGCGCTGGGCGTTTCACCCAGGTCATACTCTCTTCATGCGAGAAGGGGTTCAAAGAGTATCTGTCGTGTGGGAAGTGACTTTAAAATATGCTGAAATACAGCAACAATTTAAGGATTAAAAATCCCCCCAAACAAAGAAAGAAATTGTGATGGAGAAATAAACTGAAACTTTCTGCAAAGTATTTCCCACGTTTTGTGTGAAGCTGGACACCTTTGTTGGTACCTGGCTCCAAATTTCCCCGTGGCCGGCTCTGAATAAAACCACAGCTACCAAAGGAAAACTCTTCTCCGGAAGGCAGGAGTGAGTAGAGGTATCCCCTCCCGGGGGCTGAAGTGCCAGGCTACCTGGTAACTCTGGCAGCACCTTGACCCCGTGCCCGTCCCTTCTGACAAGCTCTTTTCAGCCACTTCCATGGGCTTCTTACCGAGTCTGGGGTTTGTAGCGCTCTCCTAAGACACACATCAGAGATGAAGGCAAGCCCTGCGATTCCATGGCAAGGTGCCTTCGGGAATAACAGAGCCAAGCATGGAATGGAATGGCCCCATCCATTTTTTTGCAGCCAGTTGGGTGCTGCACACACGGTAGCGGTGACGAGACAGAGTGCTGGCCGGCGGTGACGGGCACTTTTGGAAGGTGCTGGGAGCTCCGAACTGTTTGAAGTGGCTCCCAGAGCAGCCAGTTGTACCCAGCTCCACCAGCGCCGGGTCATCTGGGTCACCTGGTGCTGGGTTGTGCCAGTCATGCAGTGAACGTGACGGCATGGAAATATCCAAGACACATTTGTGAAAACACAGAAGTAAAGGTGGTGATACAGATGCCCTCAACAGGCACAGAGCACCCAACAGAGAGCATCTGGCTCCTCTGAGGGTCCTGAATGCCTCAGCTCTGAAGAACTGGCTCTCAAAGCAATGAATGAAACAAATTAAAGCCACGTCATGAGTATGACACAGACAAATGCGGCAGTGTGGTCAAAACCGAACCAAGCCGCCTGCATTGCAAAAGACACGGGCGAGGGCCCTGGATCGGGTGCCGGACCCTCCCTGAGCCTTGCTGCCCCGAGGTCAGTCCGGTCCCTCGGAGGTTTTGTCCAAGGCCAGGCAATACCTTCCCGCACAGCGCCTGTCGGTTTGGGGACCGCATCTGCCGAGTGGAAGCCTGAGGCTTACTTAGCAGAACGCCTGTGCCCAGGTGACACCAGAAGATTGTCACCCTTCCCTGGCGCCCTAGCAGAGGTGCAGCCAAAACACCGAGGAACCCTGGGGCGGCCGCGCTGCCTGCAGCAAGGCGGCACCCGCAGCCCTGAGACGGGGACAGGGACAGGGGCCGCTTGTCGCCCCTAAGCCACCCTCGGGCCAGCCGGCGTCCAAAGAGCCCCGTTTGACCGAGACGGGAGTGCGGTATCCCTACAGGACGGGGTGTCCCTGCAGGGCAGGGTGGCCCTGCAGAGAGGGATGTCCCTGCGGGGCGGGGTGTCCCTGCAGAGCGGGGTGTCCCTGCAGAGAGGGATGCCCCTGCAGAGGGGGATGTCCCTGCAGAGCGGGATGTCCCTGCAGAGAGGGATGTCCCTGCAGAGCGGGATGTCCCTGCAGAGAGGGATGTCCCTGCAGAGAGGGATGTCCCTGCAGAGCGGGGTGTCCCTGCAGAGAGGGATGTCCCTGCAGAGCGGGGTGTCCCTGCAGAGAGGGATGTCCCTGCGGGGCGGGGTGTCCCTGCAGAGCGGGGTGTCCCTGCAGAGAGGGATGCCCCTGCAGAGAGGGATGTCCCTGCAGAGCGGGGTGTCCCTGCAGAGAGGGATGTCCCTGCAGAGAGGGATGTCCCTGCAGTGCGGGATGTCCCTGCAGAGCGGGGTGTCCCTGCAGAGAGGGATGTCCCTGCAGAGCGGGGTGTCCCTGCAGAGAGGGATGCCCCTGCAGAGAGCGATGTCCCTGCGGGACGGGATGCCCCTGCAGAGCGGGGTGTCCCTGCAGAGAGGGATGCCCCTGCAGAGCGGGGTGTCCCTGCGGGGCGGGGTGTCCCTGCAGAGCGGGGTGTCCCTGCAGAGCGGGGTGTCCCTGCAGAGCGGGGTGTCCCAGCAGAGCGGGGTGTCCCTGCAGAGCGGGGTGTCCCTGCGGGGCGGGGGCGGCACGGCCCGGCTGCCCGCATCCCCCCGGGAGAGGGCAGCAGCACTCCCGCTCATGGCCCCACCGAGGGGCCGCGGGGGCTGCAGAGGGACCTCTGCTTGTCCCGCAGCGCCCCGACAGCAGCCGCACCCGGGGGAGCGATGCAAAGGCGCCCCAGGGCAGGCTCTCGGCACCCTCACCGGGGCTGTCCCTCGCGTGGGTCTGCGGGCACCGGGAGGGACCGGCTGGCGGGGGCAGAGCCGCGCCTTCGTCTCGCCGGTCAAGGGGGATGCGCTTTCCCACGTCGTTAAAGACTTTAACGTTCTCCTCTGAGATAATGTGTTCTTCCTGCATGTGAAAATTGCACTCGGGAAGTGTGAAGAAGGAAAAAGGAAAGGGAAAAGGGAAAAAGAAAAAATTTAGAAAAGAAAAAGGGGAGGGGGGAGAATAAAGGAGAAAAAAAGAAAAAAAACAACTCAGGAGTTTCGGATGAGGTCTCTGAGGTGTAACCAGTTGTTGCAGACCAATAAGAAAGATGTCTGGTCACTAAGTACTTCTCCTTTTTATCCAAAATAAGCATGACAAGATAAAGCAAAAAAATAGAAAGTCGCTAACGTTTTCGGCTGTGATTCAGAACTGGCCTTGAAGAAGACATGGTCCCCTTCTCTGATAATAGATAAATTTGGTTACCAAGCAGAAACAGGCATTTACACTGAGAACTCGGCTGTAAACTCATTGAGTTAATTTTGTTATAGACTTGATGCCATTACATTTCTGCTCGACCTCATCAAAGGAGTTGTACTCACAAGGGTTTGGCCTTGACAAGCAAATTTCAGAAATATTCAAGAATATCAGAAATCTTGTGTGGGTATACCCAATTATTCTTGAAAACACATCCAAGTGTTTCAATACCTGCTCTGACTACAGGCAAGAGCATTATTCTGCAGAAGGAAAAAAAATCTTACCTTTAAAGTGCAGAAACAGAACACAGAAAATGAGTATTGATTTTCTATGCCATCTTGCTGGATCTGAGGAGATGGCAGTGTGAGCAGGGGAAAATGAACAGTTTGATGCTGTGAACCTGGTTTTCCCCTCTGATTGTCAGTCTCCCTGTTTCCTTCAGTGCCCTTTCTCCTGAGTTATGCCACTGTGAGCTGAGAAACAAACTCTTTTATCAAGTTTTCTTGTTATCTTTGAAGGATGATGGCTTGGATAAAACCTTCACACCAGAGGGCTGGAAAAAGAGGAACAGACCATAAATGTCAAGGCAGTGACAGAAAAGTAAGTGATGACTACGAGTGAGAGGAGTCGAGGGGTGACTGGAAGGCTGGGTGCTTGGGGAGTGCAATGGCCTCAGTAAGGGAAGCTGGGACAGCCAGCAACTCAGAGGGCAGAAAGAAAGGAGAGAAAAGGCTCTGCCTCCTAGGCCAAAACTGCTGCACAGGAGACAGACTACCCATCATCTGAAATAGGGGCTTGTAGGAGCAGAGAGGGATGAGGGTTGTCCACAGAGAGGTGCTTCTTTCATTGTGGAAATGGAAATATTTTTTTAATCTGGACTCATTTCATTGCAAAGATTGCAAGACTCATTGTGAAAATAGGATCAGTGTTTTATATCTATTCCCTGCCCACGGAAATCTTTTCCTCCTGCTCTCCATTCAAAGCCCTGCACACCCCTCTAATTCACAGGGCCATCGTTGGCTCCTTCGTGTGCTGGTTGTGGCTGATGTCAAAGCCTGTCTGTGGGTCACCTGACTAAATTACTGTTTTCCAGGTTCCATAGAGAATCCGAAAGTGGTTCGGGAAACGGTAGCACATATGTAACTAAAAAAGGGCACACACACATCGTCATCACACCCTTGACCATGAGCTTGTGAGGAAATAAATATGTTAAATGAACTGTCAGCTTGTTGTGGCACTTTTTGGTTAGTTGTTCGTCAGAATCACCCTGGCAATACTGTAGAGTTGTCCTGAGCCAATTCTTATTTTCAAAATATTATGTGAGCTTTGTTTAAAAGAGATTGACAAAGGCTCGTCTAGCTGCACTATTTCTGACCAGCCTGAGCCACTGTGCTTGCTAGCACTGTCCATTTGGAGCATTATTTTTCTATGTGGATAGCAAAGAACATCAAAACCTCCTCACTCAGGGCAAGAAGATGGAGCCACACCTGCACTAAACCATGAAGAATGAGCAAAAACACCCAAAAGTCAGGAAAACAAAAAGCAGTTGATTCACGATAATTTCATTTCTTAATTCAGAAGCTCCCAAAATCTATCAGTTTCTTTGCAAATCAGATGACAAATCATGCCTGGAGCTTTTAGGAGCAATAATATTGCATCAACTACTTGGTAGTCAGAGGAGATCACACTGGAAAAGTGAAGATGCACTCAGGAACATCATTCTGTGAGTAAGAACAAGAAACTGCTATCACCAACTTCTTCAATGTTATACTTAGAGAAAATGTGTATCAGTGCCTCATACTGTCCTTTTCTAGGAATGTTCTACAAACTGGTTTGTTCTCTGAATTGCCAAATGAAACAAGGGAACACTCATAGCGTCACAGTTTTCCAAAGAGCTGTGGCTAGGTCTGTGGTACCAGGTTGTCCAACTCAACTGCAATGTGTTTGTCTTGGGCAATTCCATGGAAACTTGTGAAACAGGCTAAGAGCTCCCCTAAGCCAAATCACCACATTCTCATTTTGGAGAATCACGAATCTCCTCCATGTCAGAATAAGGTTTAGAGTTAGATGCTGCCTCGTACAGATATCCCCTCCTTTTTGTTATCTGTTCACTTGGAGGGAGGATGGACCTGCATGTGATATCCTCAAAGGCTCCACAGTTATTTTTCTGACTATCACTGTCCACAGTGTCCCGTCCATGACCCATTTTCCATATCCACCTGCTCCTGAGGTCCCTTGTTGTAGCTTCTGGTGGATACTCAAGCCACCGTCAGCTGGGACAAGCTGGGTGGAGGAGCCCTGGACCCTGTCCTGTCCTTGGGGCTGGGGCACCAGGAGGCACTGAAGTGACCTGTGATGGTAAGCCAGAAAGCCAGCAGTAGTTTTCCCATTTCCAAACAAATATTGAGAAAACTTCAAGACAGGCCATCCATCAGCTATGGTCTGTCTTGGCTCCTCTTCCCTATTTAGCACCAGCACACTTCTGAAGAGAGAAAACTACCCCACTTCTTTGTGTGAAGGCTTTTTTTTCCCTGTAGGCATAAAGCAGCATATTAGCTCCAGAAATCATATCTAATGCCATATGATCTTTGCTTAGACCTTAAAGGTTTGCATATAATTCTCTCTATGAATCCAATGCACAGAGAAATGTAATTTCCACACACCTGTCAGAGTTTTTACCATGGAAAGGGGGAAAAAAATATAGGTACATTGTATTTTTAGAATAATGACTAGAAAAACAATAATTGTCAGTGACAATCATGCCAGCCTGTGAAGATACAGCCAGAACTAAGTTGATGGGATTTTTTGTTTGGATTTTTTTTTCCCAGGATTCTGCACTTGAGCAACTGAATGATACCACATTTAAGGTCCTGTGTGACATTGCCGTTTCCTTACTCATATGCATCTAATTAAGTCTTAATTGTGCTGTTTGTTATGAAATGAAAGAGCTGTTAGACGGGATATTTTTCATGTCAGTAAAACAGGATGATACCGATGAAATAGCTATTGTATAGAAAAATAAAGTATGAAAAAAGATATCTGAAGATAATATTTAAAACCCAGCAGAAAGATTGGAAGTAGCATAACAGCAAACTTACTACAAATAACTTTTTGATCAACACAAATAATATGGAAGCTATATTCTTTTCATAGCTCACTGCAGTGTGGATGACTGCCCATGCTCAGAGATACCCAGTGAGCCAAGTTTTGCTCTTTGTTACCCTGAGGTTGGTGTGGTATCATCCCACTCTTCTCCAGCAGGAAGCAAACCAGAACTGTTCTTCCTTTTTGCACAGATTGTTTCCTGCTACTCGTATATCTCAATTGAATTTCATCAAGCTCCCAAAGCACAAGCCTAAAACATGTCTCATAAGGGACATGTCTCTGGGCTTTGACAGGCATTGGATCCGCTTGTACACCTGTCAAGTTTCACTCCTTGCGTTGCAGCCCCGCCAGGATGAGCCAGCGCAGGACACCCTCCAGAAGCAGGAATCCTTCCCTCCCGTGCTTATGTGGCCAGGATTGAAGCAATGCTGCAGGAGCTGACGTCAACATCCAAACTAATCAGCTAGGGGATAGAGAATATTTTTACAAGTGTCTCCATATACATTTGTTCTGGTGAGTTTTTGCTTTAAATCTCTTCTTTGAATTGTACCTAGGTGCTTTCTTTTACACGTGGCAGTAGAAAATTATCTATTCACTAATAAAATTTTCTAGAAAAGGTTTTCCCTTTCTTCTCTGGGTAAAGGATGACTGCAAGGTGAGCACAAAGAAGATGGCATAAACATAGCCAGTTATTTCATTAATGTATCAAATGTAAGCATTGATTATCCTATTCAGCACAGTTTTAGGTTATTGTAACAAGGTGACTTCTGGCAGAGGGTTGTCAGAGACGCCTGTGGAGGGAAAGTCCACTGTGGCTGCATCCTGCTGGGCATCAGCCAGCTACAGTCACACTGTTGTGAGATGTGAGGGACTTAGGAAATGTTCCCACCTGGGGTATGTCTCCAGCACTGGTCCATTGTGGTTTCCATAAAGGGCCAAATTTTCTCATTTGTGAATTTTCAAGTCTGTCCAACGAAGTTCATCTAGGCTGTGTGCCTATGAGAAAGGGAGCACGCTTTGGTCAAGAGTCTGTAAACATAATACCGAGTACCAGATGGATAGCAGGCTCCAACAGGCACTTCCCAAAGGCTACAGGCAGCTGAAGACTGGATGAAATTTTGTAAACAATTGCCTTCACACCTCGCAGTGTTCATCACTGTGTTTCACTTCCAGCTTGCTGCTCTGACCTGAAAGTCACTTCCCCTCTTCCAAGGATTCACACAGAATCTATATTAAAAAAAACCCAACCAACAAATACTGTCACAGTTGTAAATATAGCATGTAGTGAATGAAACTTCAAGTGTTGGAAGAGTATTTATGGATGTCTTAATTTGTAATAGCTCATTTTCAAAATTATTTTGTCCATTTAGAGTGTTTTTATTTTTAAAAATGGTCATTCCGCCTCCTCCCTCCCCCCCCCAAAATATAAAACATCTAAACGACTAACCAACAACAACAGCAGATAAAAACCCCACAACCCGTTTCCAGCCTTAAAACCGATCCAATACTGTGTACTCAGTCTTTCTCAGCAAGGAGGAACTGTACAAACCTCGCTGCAGGGACAGTGCAGGCAGCCTGACCATCCTGGCCACACCATGACTCTGAAACCTTTGGCTGGCAGAATTTAGCTCCAGTCCATATTCAAGGGGACATTTACACTGGCTCCTTCCAGGGGCAAGGGATCCCAAGTAAATTTTCAGGAAGGGAAGCTTCGGCGGCAGAGGAGAGGTCAGGCTGTGAGAATCTATAAAAGAATAGAATTTGACTTTCCTACCTTTCTATTAATCGAGTGTTTAAAAGAGAGGAGTTAATTATTCAACACGATCCTGTCAAACTTTCAGCAGCTTGGCCAAGCCTTTCTGTGCAGCACGGTTTTGTGAATGTCTGGGACTGCGTTACATGAATTGATGTCTCACCGTCTTCCTTCTATTCAGAGCCTGCATACCTTTGTCCACAAATGATTTTAAGAAAATAAGGACCGGGTTATGCCGGGAATTTCCCACGGGATTTTCAACACGTTCACTCGCGGTGAAAGCGGGGACACATACACATAGACACACACACACACACACACACAGACCGGAGAGTCCCCAGCACCGACTGGGGCCGGCCCCGCTCTGTGAGAGCTTCGTCCAGCGGCCGGGCGCCCGCGGCAGGAGCTCTCCCTGCCCGGTCCCTGCCCGTTCCTGCTCGTCCCTGCCCGTCCCTGCCCGTCCCTGCCCGGTTCCTGGCCAGGTGCGGGGCCCCGGCGGAGCGCTTGGAGCCCCCGCCCGTGGGGCTCTGCCCCCGCAGGCCTCCCGCGCACTTGGGGGCACCGTGGGGCAGGCGGGGCGTGGGAGGGAGGATACGTGAGTGTCCAGACTGGTGGATAGATGGACGGACGGACTCCAGGTGTGCCCTTCCGCTTGGCGAGGACAGTGCTGGGGCTGCCCCCGGAGCTCACTCCCACTCAGACCTCTGGAGAACAGCTGTGAATTTAATTTGTTTGGGGTTTTGTGGGTTTTTTTCTTTTCTTTCCTTTTTTTTTTTTTTTTTTTTTTTTTTTTTTTTCTTTTTTCTTTTTTTTTTTCTTTTTTTTTTTCCCTGCTAAGGAGCACAGAAACACAGTGACCAGATTTGGGGCTTTTTTTTTTTCCCAAGCCAGGTGTTCCCTTACTCACAACTCCTGAACTTACCACAAGGGAGGCTTACACAACTCAGCAGAGGGAAGGACGAGAGCCGGTGAAACCCAGCGCACACCCGGGGCTGCGCGGGGCCCCGCGGCAGCCGCACGCACACGGAGCCGGGCCCTCTGCCCCTGCCGCAGGTGAGGTGGGCACCGAGGGGCGTGCGGCTGAGCGGCGCCGGCAACCTGTTGTCACCAGCGACGGGACCGGCAGCCTTCCTGGGACCGGCGGCGGCCTCCCACTCCCCCAAAACCTCCCACCCTTTTCTCCTGGGCAGGGTAGGGCTGCGGGCAGCCGCTGGGGAAAGCTCGCTCGGTGCTGCGTCGGGGAGCCGGGATATGCCCAGGCTGTCCAGCGCCCCTTGGGTAGGGGGCTTGGAGGGGGCGGGGGTCCGAGAGTCTGACACGCCGGGGTTTTTTTGGCACGGGGAAAAGGTTGTTTTGGGGAGCGGCTGTGGCTCCCAGCGGTGTCTTTGGGAGCGATGCAGCCCTCCCGCCCCGCTCCCCCTGGACCCCCGGCCCTGCCGCCCCCAGCCCCCCGGCCCGCCCCGCCACCGCCGCCGGGGTCGCCTCCCCTGCCCGGGGCCGCTTTGGGACTCGGCTTTTTGTTATTTTCACGGAGAAGATATTAATTAAAAGAAATACATGATTAAAAAGTAATGAGTTGAATAAAAATTATCTCCGCTCATTTTCTGATTATGTTAATTGTTAAAAACCCTTCAATCACGCTGTTGCAGTCAATGGGTTTTAATGTGAAATTAGTGGGCTCTTGATAACTTACAGTCCAGAATAATCCTGGAGGTTTAGTCATCATTCCTAATAACGAGATGTTACTGAGAACGGAGATTTTACATGATTTTGCCACATTCAGCCCTTCCCCCATGGAAGGGTCTGTCTTTGTGGCACACAACTTCAATTTTCATGCCTACGACTATTTTGTTAGTCTTCCCCTGTGTACTGCTCCATCATACGCCAGTTACATATTTCATGTGCCTCTGTGTCGTCTGAATATTTAGAAAAAAACCCCACCATGTGTCTGATATAAGAAAAAAGAAAATTGTCCCTCGAGAATTTCTAATTTTATTTTATCCGTCCAACACATCTTGGATATTGCAACTCTTCCTTTGCTCCGAATAATTAACTCCCTAAGAGATAAGAACAGGTTTATATTGAAAATATTAAAAGTAATTAAACTCTCCGGGGGGGGGGGGGCGGGGGGGGGGGAGAAGTATTTTCTGCAGGCGTTGGCTTAGAGACTATGAGTTGAAATAAATATGGAGAGTTTTTCTCGTGGGTGATCGCAAAAAGCCGGGGATTTGTTAACTTCAGTCTCGGGGTTCGGAAATGCCGTGAAATCCGCCTCTCGGGGAGGGACGAAATGACGGCCCCCCGACCACCCGTTAGACCAACGTTTCTACCCGAAAATTTGATTTAAGAGAGGTTTCATCTTCACGCAGGAAACTAAATGTACCCTTTTCTTTTCGACAGCCTTGAAAATCGTCACCTAAAAGCCTCTCCTCGCACCCACCTAACAATTTAGCTAAAACCTCGGGCACTAGCAGCAAACTGACTCCTCGGTGGAAGGAAAGAAGGAAGGAAGGAAAGGAGCGGGGCGGGAGAGAGGAGCGGCTGCGGAGCGGCGATCCGTGCTGCCAGCCCGGGATGTGCCCGGATTCCATCGCAGGGGCTGTGCCCGCCGCGGGCTCTGGGAGCCCTGGGGACACACGGGCAGCCGCCGGGCCCGAGCTGTGACACCCCTTGAGGTTCAAAAAGGGGAGGGGGAAGGAAAGAGGGGAAGGAAGAGGGAGCAGCAAAATTGGCGCTCTCTGTGCCTGTGTGCGTGTGCGCGCGTACCCACGTATTCCTTCCCCCTGAGACAAAGTGCTGTGCCGTGCATCCCTCTGTCACTGCAAGGATATCTAATTATTGCCGGCAGATAAGAAAATATGTTTTCGGGCGGACCGAACGGGCTGGCTACGGGGGCGGTGGAGTGCGGGGCGCATTCCCGGCCAGCCCTGCACAGATCAGGCTGTGGAAAAGTCTCCTCCACGGAGACTTGGGCTGCCGCTGGTTTAATATTGATGCCCTATTACCGCCAGCGAGGAGCGGGTGTTTGCCGTCCTTGCGGGGAGAAAGGGTTAGGGCCGGGCCCTGCACGCTGCTTCTGGCTCCTTTGGGGTGGGGGAGGCCCCAGGATCGGCCCTTCGTGTCCTCCCTTCACGGGAAGCCGCGGGCCAGGGCCACCTTCCCGTTCCCCACCCGTGCCTGCCCTCTCCCCGCCCCGAGGCAGCTCCCGAAGGCGTCGAGCCTCGGGGAGGAGGGGGAAGTTTATGTCCTAGTTTGTTGTGAAGGGGAGCGCTTGGGGGATTGTGGTTTGGTTTGTTGTTGGTTTTGGTTTGGGGTGTTTTTTTCTAATTTTTTTTTTTTTCCTCGCGCTTCTGATTAAAAAAAAAAAAAAAAAAAAAAAAAAAAAAAAAAAAAAGCCATTTGTTTACAAAGCCCCACTGCCCCCATCTGAGCCCACTCGGCGGGGCTCCATCGTGGACCTGGGGGGAACCCTCCGTGCAGGGCCCCCTCGCCGGTTCATTTCCCTATTTGCATCCGCAGTTAGCTGAAGATCATTTTAATAAATAACAATGAAAGAGGAGCGCATCTAGAGGGCTTGTCGGCAACATTCAAAAGCCAATAGAGTTTATAATTTTACTCTATCATTTCTTATTGATTAGAGTAATCAAGATAAAAAGCTAGCCGGGCTCCGAGAAGTTCAGCGGCATATCATTAAAGATAAGAGTCAGTTAATTCTGGCGCAGGGGTAATGGTGCCGGCGATGAAGAGTTCATTTGCATGAGATGCTGAGCCCCGTAACAAGAGGACAAAAATCACTAATTAGGACTGCAGAGTGTCTCGAGTTCTTCAAGCACCCTTTAGAGATGAGGGATGATGCAAAGCGACCGCACTTTTATGTAAATTCGGGCTAGGACACCGCGAGCGGGGTGCTGCTCCCCGGCAGGGATTGCCGAGCGGGGACGGGTCGGGTCCCCGGGGCCGCTCCGGGCTCCGCTGTGCGCGGCCGCGGTGGCAGCGAGCCTGCGGGACGCCGGCAGCCCCGAGCAGCCCGGGCAACTCGGGGGAAACACGGCTGCAAAGAGTGGCGGGTTTGCACTGAAATCTGCGGGGTGGGGGAGCAGGACAAGAAGTGGGGAAAATTAAATAAATAAAGCAAACCCAAACCCTCTGCGGAAAGGTTTATTCGTTGGCTGTAAAAAAAAAAAAAAAAAAAAAAAAAAAAAAAAAAGTGAAAAAAATAAGCCTCACACCAATGAAAATAAAAAGTCTGCACGTAGGTACCCGTGAGCCTGCGGGTTGCTGAAAACTGAGGAGAGCTTCTCGGCAAGCTACGAACAGAGCCCTCATCTCTGCGGGGAAGGGGGAGCGCTCGCCGCCCCCCACTTTCCGAGGGACGAGCTTGGCATCAGCCGCCCCTGCCGCTGCCCGCGGGCTCCCGGACACTTCCGTCCCCACGGACCACGAATGGGGCCGTAGCCCCCTCCTTTCACCAGAGCTGCTCTCTTCCTCCTTGTCCCCAGTCTCGTCTCTCTGGTCGCACAGACGGATCCAAACCCGAGCAAAGCCCCTCGGCTTCGGGCAGCCCTCCGGGGAGGAGGCACGCCACACCCGTGGGGCTTTGGGGAAGCTCCCCCCAAAAACCGGGGGGCCGGCAGCAGGCTGGCGGCTACCGAGTTGTTTACTTGCCCGAAAGGTATCAGCCGCGGGAGGCTTGGCAGCTGGCTGTCAGCGCTAACTTTGCCCCTCGCTTGGCCGGGGAGTAAAGGATTCAGGGCCTTCTTTGGGCTAATTGTAGATGTCAGCGTGGAAAGCGGCAATGTTTGCCGCCTCTCAAAAGTCTCACTGTGTCTCTCGGCCCCCAGCAGCTCCCGGCCGGCCCCGCCGCACACCGCCCTGCCCGCAGGACCAGGTGTCCCGGCTGCGCGCACCCTTCGCAGCCACCTCCCGCTCTCTGCCGTGTTCACACCTTCCTCTCCGCACACGTGTCCCTCCTCTCCCGCCCCCGCGGCGCACACACCATCCACGACCTGGCAGCCGCGGCCCGACACCCCTCTCCTCCTCGGCTCCGTGCGCGCTTGAGAGCCAGCGCTCGCACCCGCGCGTCGCCGTCTCGAGTGCACGGATTCCTCGCATTCCCAAAATCCCTCCTAGCACACGTGCGCCTCTCGGCACCCCAGCACACCCACATGCACATGCTCCCCACCTTCCCTGCGAGCTCACCTGCTCACACGCCCTCAGACAGACAGACAGACGGACGGACGGACAGACACCCCGCTTCACAAACCTCCCCCCGCCCCCGACACCCCCGTCCCCCGCACACCCCCTGAGCCGGGGCCGGTGCGGAGGAGGGTGGCCGCGCTCCTCCCGCCTCGCCTCCCCGGTCCCCGGCTCTTTGGACTTTTGTCTGGCTATGTGGCTGAAGGCTCCTTTCCCCTTGTTCTTCCCATAGAGAATAAAGTCAGTCTGTATTTAATGGTTATGGCGGATGTGAGGAGGATTTGGCAAATGAAGAGGCCTTTTGCTCTAAAATATTGTTCCTTACGTCGTGTGAGTCTACCAACCCACCACGACCCCATATTCTTCTCCGGGTGTCTGACTCGAATGACAAACGAGCTGATTTTTTCAGTACATCGCTGGGAAATGTAGTGAGTGATAATAGAGATTTCTCTTTCATTTTTTACGCTTGACTTGGTTATTGTTGCTTTTCTTTTCCCGTGATTCCTTCTGAGGATTAGCTCTGACTTCCCCACTATTGGCGGTCAAAGTGGCCCAAACTCTGGATGACAATTGATGGGGATCAGGGGATTGCCCATTCTGTGCCTGTAAGAACTGATTTGTGCCAGAGAAACTCATCAAGTATAGGCGAAGAATAAAAAGCATTTGGGGGTAAATGTATTCATTGAGAAGGGTTCTTCCAAATTGCTTCTAAGTTTTCTTAATGAAAAGTAACGCTTGCAGCAATCAACGGCTTTTTGACGGATTACAAACCTGGGTAGGACTATGGGGCTGCATTTAAAAGTGCCCCAGCCTTAGCATGAGGGCAACTCGCTCACAAAAGTGTAGGAACGAGGGTCAGGCCGCAAAATACAAAGCTGAGGTTTGATGCTTACGGGAGTAATGAAAGGTGCATTAATTTATTAGCATGGTGAGCACAGGAAAAGTGAAAGAACAGCCCGGTGTAGGAAGAATCATTAACTCTCTACCCCAGGGACCCACCCAGACCTCGTCATTTACATCAAAATAGTTATTGTATCTTTAGAGAGATTTAAAAAAAAAAAAAAAAAAAAATCCCTCGGCAGCAACAGCCCGTGTAAAAGGTGGAGGAAAGGAAAGGAAAATGAAGGGAGAAGTAGGTGGTGCGAGCAGAGAAGGTGCAAGGGTGCCACAGCCCGGCCGCGCTCCCGTGGCGGCTCCGCCGAGCCCCTTTGCCCCCGTCGTTCTCCGCGGGGCGGGCGGGGCCGGTCCGGCCGAGGGGTTTTGGGAAGCAGCGGAGGGGCCCCGGGACCCGGCACCCTCGGTGCCCCTCCCCCGAAGTGTGGCTTCGAGCGTTTAAACATCGTTTTGTTAATTAGTCTAATCATTAGGGCCCGGGGACAGCGCCTGGCGAAGGGACCGGGCTGGAGGCGGCATCTGCGGGGAGCGCAGGTTCTGTCCCGGGCCGGGTCAGCGCTCGGCCTGCCCGGCCCGGCCCGGGACGCATTTCACTTTTCGGTTGGTTGGTTGTTTTTTGTTTGTTTGTTTGTTTGTTTGTGGGTTTGTTTTTTTTTTTTTTTCTGTCGTATTTTTCTTAGGCAGTCGAAGGACACAATGGGAACGGCCTCGGAGTGAAAAGGGTAAGGCCGGGAAGGGGAGCCGGGAGGAATCTCCAGTCCTTTCCCGCATTCTCTACAAGCCCGAAAGGCCGGAATATTAACTTTCTTCCCCCTGCATCTTGTCAATGCTATCATGGCTTTGATGGGAGGGTCTTCAAGGTGGCACATTTCTGAACTTAACCCCTTTTCAAACTAACTCTCTACCTCCCTTGTTAGTGCCCAGCTCTGAACTTCTGAAGAGTATTTTTGTGTGAGTCAGGGTTCATTCACTCGGGGGCTTTTGTAGGACTTTCTTCCTTTCAGCCCTCAGTGTGTTACACCAATTAAAGGACGACGTGCTGTAAATGTAATGGGCCGAGCAGTGATTGTTTTTGACAAGCAACAAAACACATAGATCCACCCCTTAGATTAGGCCGTTGAAGGGAGGTTCATGCCGGTCAGTTTACTGAATAGTTCATGAACTGTAATTCTGAGGGCTTGTGTGAAAGAAAATGTCTCTCTCCCTTTTTTTTTTTTTTTTTTTTTTTTTTTTTTTTTTTTTTTTTCCCCTCTAAAAGAAGAAACACCAAGCATCTAGGGGGAAGGGGATGGCTTGGGAGGGTGAGGGGAGTTGGAGGAGAGCAGAGATGGTTTTGTCTTGTCATTTAGCAAGAAAAAAAAATAAAAAAGAAGCTAACAGTCAAGCCACTTTATGTCACTAAACATGCCAGCCCCCTTTGCAGAGATGCTCCCCTCCATACATCTTTATAGGCAGCCTCAAGCTAATAACCTTCTACCTGCTACCATCCACTCAGTACTTTTATCTTGTTCAGAGCTCCCTCAAAACTGAATCAGAAGCATTTCACAGGAGGAAAAGAATGTGGATTAGAGTTGAACCTTTGAGAAGTATAAAACACACGAAAAATTGTATCATATCATGGGCCTGATCCTGTTCCTTTTCAACTCAGTGGAAGGAAGGGTGGTAGAAAAGGGAAAATCCTCCATAACCTGTACACAACCTGAATCAAAATTGTTTGGAAAATGGAAAATGATCCTTTCTCAAGTGGCTAACGGCCGAGGGGGTGTTTGAGATATTTATTTAAGTCAAAGCAACTTGGATATTATCAGGGAAGGGTTAGACACATTCACAGGCTGTGGAAAGAGTAGGAATAATAAGATGGATGCTTCTTCTTGAAAAGGAGAGTATTTCTTCAGCCTTTCCTACAGAAGATTTTCCTGGGCATGTCACATTCTCTTCAATCCCAGAGGCATCTGCAGTCCTGCAGCTGTACGGGTACCACGTGTGGGTTTGTGAAGGGAACCACAACAGTTCAACTCTGTGGAGATGGGTTGGGAGCAGATACAGCACAGGAATGCCTTCAGAGCCCTTTGAGAAGGGATACACCTCTGCATGTGACTCCAAATTCAGTCTGTGGGGCAATCCCTGAAAAATAGTCTACCTTGGCAATTCTTGCTGAAGAAACACAACATGATCCGCTCTCTGCTTTTGCCTGGGCATTATTTCACCCCTGAACCGATAAATGAAATAAATAATCCTCCTTGCATTCAGATATGTTTTTTCTTGAAGGCATTTTTTATTGACTCCCAAGCTCAGCTAAATCCCTGTTAATTCCTGTGGGGCCCCAGCAAGCCCCAATGACATTTGTGGAAATTATGTGGGCAGCTCTCACTCCAAGATCCAGAATGACTGCCATTCAGTAACCACATCAGAGCCATCTGAGCCTAGGTAGCAGTGCACAGTGTTTTTTTCTAACCCTTCCTTCCGATAGTTCAGTACAATGGGACCTAATTCCCGCAACACTTTTTTTGGATGCAGCAAGTTGTTTACTCTGGTAATAAACTCACTGGATGTGCTGTAAAATTTGTACTTGTTACTGCAGGAGATTAATGAATATGTGAATCACAGCTGAGGAGTTTAACTCTCATTGACTTCATTATGCAGAAGGTATCAGGAAACAAAAAGACACGTGTGCTAACTCAGAAACAGAAGTACATCTCTAATTCCAGTCTGCAGGCCCTGCTAGAGCAGACTTTACATCTGCTCCCCCAAAAGAACAGTGTGCTGCTCATGCTGGCACACAGACCACAGTCGTCTGAGGCCACAAACGCCGTAGGGAATGGGGATGCTGTGTGGAGGTGTCACATATGGTGGGCACATATCAAAGGGGAGATGCCTGTTTTGGAGGTGTGAGATCTGCTCCCAGGGGAGGTGGATCAGAACAGGATGGAGGGCAGTGAGTGCCCTGGCAAAGGATGAGATCACCATCTGATCTGTGTTTGATTAACGACAGTGCAAAATGCTGCAAAATACTATAGCATGCACAGAAGTGGGTAAAACAGGCCTCTCCTCTATTCCCCATCCTTCTCAGCAGTAACGGGAGAAAGATCCACCTGATAAGATTAAGCTGAGCTATTTCTGCAGACAGGGGCTTCCTGGAGAATCTGTTCTTGCTCCTTCTCAACCAGATCTTTTGAAAGGCTTAGCCCAACAAACTAAGGAAACTATCCTTTTCAGGTTGGGACATAATATTCTGTGTAGCCAAGCAAAACAAGTTATAAATTTGTAAACATTCCTGTCATGCAAATGGCCCGTTCTGGTTGCAGTAGGGCAATTCTCATTTGGGAGAGAAAGCATAACCTGCACGGGGGTTGCCAGTTGTACGTAATGTAGCCGTCCTAAGCCCGTGCCAAACAACCTTTCTGCTATGCCAAACCATCCCAGATTTTGTGTAAATTTATTACACCAAGCACACAGCAGCTGTTTAATTGCAGAGAATTTAGGACAGGAAGTGAAGAATAAATCTGCATCCAATTGAATCCGCAGCATGTAATTATCTGGAGCACAAATGGGTAAATAACTAAAACTAATGTGTCTAGGAAAATAAAAGCACACATATAGACACATATTTGTGTGGGGAATGGAAGTGTGTTTCATTCAAGTAAAATGACTCACTAGCAGTGTTCTGTTCCCTTGATCTGGCTCCAAGTGTTTGCAGTGTGCCTCCGATTCTCTCCTGAAGAATGCTACATGACTTCAAAGCGTGGTAACTTTTTTCCAGGTGCTACAGTGTACTTTACAGCAGCAGATCTCATGACCCCGGGGCTCAGAATAGCAGGCAGGAGGAAATAAGGCTGTAAATTCATCACGGAAATTAACGGAGGTTTGTGCTGTGTGAGGCTGGCTATACTCTCTTCCAAGGGATGAAGATGGGCTATACTCTCTTCCAAGGGATGAAGATGAATGAGAAAAAAACCCCCTACCTTCACCGGTGAACAAATTATGGTTTGTGGCTTCCACAGAACTGGGGGGAATGAGGACTGGGAGACATTAATTTTTATTTCTCCCTTCTCAGACAGAAGTGCAATATTTTTCAGTCTTTTTACAGTTCTGTACTTTTGCCAAGGAGAACAAAGAAGAAGGAATGTGGGTGTGTTTTTTTCCAAACAGGTTTTAATTTTTGCTGATTGCTGTGAAAATTCGTATTGGAAAATGAACCAGCAGAAAAGTATACATTCAACCAAGGTGGACAGGCTGCAGTAAGCTGCCCCCTTCCCTCTCCCCCTCTCCCCATACCAAAATGTGGGGAAAGTTTTCTGTCTTGTAGAGAGATGATTGACAACTAATGTAATCTCCTGGGGAGATGGTTTTCAGATCTCCTCCCCAAATAGATGTCGAAAGCACCATCCTGCTTATCCAAGTTAATACATTGTGAATAGGGCACTGGGTAGCTGCATGCAGCAGGACGGCTGCAGTCTGAAAAATCTGTAACCCACATTTACTCATAAATGGGGTATCCAGAAAGAAAATGTGCCTGCTAATCTGCTCCCCGCATTTTCTCTCTTCTCCTCTATGTAATTTTCTGTGGCTTGCGTGACCATTGGACATTCATGTTAATGCTGTATAACCATTCCTGAAGCTATGAGCCACTTTTGCAATCTTCTTAGCCCTCGAGGTTTCTCAAACAGCCCACTGCAAGGGAAAAAAAAAAAAAAAAAAAAATCCACTGAACTGAATCATACACATTCCTTTGGGTGGAATAGTTTATTAAAGATTTTTAATTTTGCTTCTTAATGGAGATTTTTTTTTTTTGGAGATGAAGCAAACAGAGAGGATCAAAGCAATTTTTCATTACTGGGTGGCTGAATGATGGTTAGCGAGACTAGAGGAGATTGACTGTTTTGTAGAGAGATTAGCAGAATTCACATTGCCGCTGAATGAAAGGTGGAGGAGGCAGAAACCCTAAACAAGTGAATTCAATTACTTATGAAAGGAATAGGGTAAATGAGGATTCTCTCTTTGGGTTTGCTCCAGGAAATATTTCTGAAAAGTTTGTTGAAGAATACCAGTCATCCAAACCCTAATTTTGCTATTATGTAAAAACTCGTTGCTCCGTGGCAGCTTGTGATTTGGAAGCGCTTCCCTTGTTTTGTGTACGCTGTTGGCATGTCACCTCTTCATTTAATTTCGTTCTCAAATTACACCACCCAGTGCAACTTGTTTGCACATGCAGCAGGGACTTCAAAAGGACTATAAACCTGATCCCAAGCCCACCAGAGTTAAAGAACACATCCTCCTCAGCTTCCCTGGGTAGCAGCCCCGGCGGAGGGAGCAGCGAGCCGCCCTCCCGGGCTGTGGCTGTGATCGCTGCCTCTGGGAGGTTTGAGGTGCTCTGAGCTCCGGCGTGCCCTGGCACAGCCCGAGACAGCCCGGAGTTCATCACCCGGGAAGTTTAGGATTTCAGTTTATCTGCTGTGTGGCAACATTGTAAGCAATATGGCCTGGTAGGAAGCGGCGTTTGTTCCACGGGCTGTTAAGGAAAGGTCTGTCGATTAAGAAGCAGCGCGTTCTCAGGGCAAGCCTCTATGTCTTCTGGGCGCCCCTGGAGCAGGACAGCCCTCGCAGGTACGCAGCACTCTCGCCTCTCCCCAGTACATTTGAGGGTGCTAAGCACAGAGGAACTCCAGCTCCCTTAGGACCTCCCGGAACTCCAGATCAAGGGCTAAGAGCTGTGGCAGTAAGTCCTGCAGGACTAGGTAAGGAGAAGGTTTCCCAATGGCGCTACTTCCCCCACCCTGTTGTACCAGAAGACGTTGCTGAACAGACTCAGAGTGGAGAGACATTGATATTCCTGCAGATGTTCCTTCCAAGTGGAGATTTCTCCTTTCCACCCCAGGTGAGCCCCTGATATCCCCAGAATTTTCTCTTACTGCTGCAAACCTGAGGTAACCTTATTGCCTTCTTACCTCCCACCCTGCCTCAACCTGTATCCACAAACTTCTGTTCCCTTCCCTGTGGCTGCCTCTTCCCTTCCCAAATTCCCCCAGCTCAAGGGACACAGTTCCATATCTTTGGGCCTATCAAAACCCCTTCCAGAGTTTCAGATGCCACAGAAAAGCCCCACAGTCTCTCAGCAGTCAGTCACTGGGCAAGGTGCTGTACAGGGCACAAACTGGTCTCTGCCTTTCTTCATCTCCCACATTCTCAGTTTATCCTGTCCCCTCCCAAACTTTCCTCTCATCTGTTCCCACTGCACCAGGTGGGCTTACTTTTTATTCACTCTATTCATAAGTGTATTTTGTCTATGTGGTCTGGAAGTTTAGACAGGGACACAGTTGATAAGAGTAAGGTAATTTGGAAGTCCACCTCAGGTGGGTTTGTTGGTTTGTTTGTTTTTTGCTTGTTTTTTGCGTGTTTTTTTTTTCCTTTCACTCTCTGGAAAAGCAAACAAAATTTTCTTCTTCCCGAGACGAATATGAAGGTCTTACACACACTGCAGAGCTCACAGGAGTCATGAAGGCAGATCCCTCTCTCCAGCAGGGTAAGAGAACCACCCCAACCAAGCACGTTGAGTTGACCTCAGGTGCAGGAGAAGTTGGCAAAGGCTGTCTGTGTTAGGTGTTATGTTTTCTAGTATTTCCAAGGTCCACTCTTGGAGGACCACAGTTACTCGTCTCTCAATGCCCACAGCAAAACCAACACCCAGAAAACAAAGTTGGTGGGAAAAACTGCTGCCTTAATGGAGCAGAAGAGCTCCATTAAGAGCTGGAGGAGGTGAATCTGCAGCTGGGAGGAGCGGGTGCTGTTCCATGAAAGCAAATGAAGCTGTGCTGCTCTCTTCCAGCTGATGATGTGGCCTACAGTCCTCAGCTGTCTAATACAAGCCACATACAGCATGTAACAGAGTGTCTTCCTCATTGGGGATGTTCCTGTTTGCAGAAGGAGTTCAGGAGACTGAAACATGCCTCCTTCTGCATACCTTCTCTAAGAAATTGTTAGACAGCTTCTTCCTTACTCTGTATGTCTATATTCCATCCCAACAGCCTAATTACTGCAAAGAGCTCATTTCTTGCCCAATTTCTTATGCCTTTTACTGGTGTTCCACTCATCACAAATCCTCTAATAGTTTGTCCAAGAGTTTTTGCATTCTCCAGATATCTGGCAGTTTTGAAATTCATGTATAACTCAGGACTGAACTGTGAAGTATTTGGGATCATTGGCTTGTACCAGAACCATTTCTGGATAAGTTTTCCCACCTTTTACACACTTTCCTCTTTAATGAGACAGTGAGACTTCTGACAATGACAGTTCTCCAGGACAGGATGACAGCACTTGCCAATAGATTTGCTAGTTTCTCAACAAAGCAGAGTCTTTGGGAAGTATCTACATTTCTCCAGCATATCTGATCCTAGGGTAGTTTTCAGGACACACACTGGAAAACTTTGAACTATGTCATGGAAGTCAAGGGACTATATGCTCTTGTAGAGTGCCCTGCTTGAGCAATCTGGCTCAGGGAAACATTTGAAACTGACTTCCAGCCGGCAGCTGGGATATGTTGTCTGTAGCACCTTTCTTATTCCAGGGAGTGGGTGTGACTATATATTCCACTACTTCTCCCACTCGTAGGCAACCTGCCCCTCTGAACTCCTCTTTATTAAGGCTCTGGATTACTTAGACCATCACTGATATTAAATCTTTAGCTTTACAAATTAAATACTGAATCTTCACATTGATGTAACCTATGTATTTTTTTCTTTCAGAGCAGCTTCCCATCTGCAGGGATTTGCATCTGAGTCCAGAGGGGCTGCAAACCCCCATGGGGTTTTAAAATTGGATCTGCCAAGAAAAAGGAAGCCTTAATTCTGAAGTGGTTAAATCTCTCATGCCACTGCTGTTGGTGCTTTCTTACCCAGTTTTTATAGTGAGACTGCAATATTGGCAAACCCACAAATAAGGTCTTCGTAGTAAATTCAGAGCCCCACAAAACTCTGCACATCTGTGACTGCCTGGGAAATTGCCCAGTCCTGTGCACAGCCATATTTTTCTTTTTGCTAGAGAAAACTCTCTCTTGCCAGGTTGTGTGTCCATGAGAAGGAGCCCCTTTTCAGAGCAACTCTCATTTCAGGAAGCTCAAGTTCAGTGGTAGCCTTGATCTGATCCCAGGCTAGTCGTAAATGCAGCCTTTCTTACCAGCAGCCTCTGAGCGTGCCCTGAGCTGTCTCAGCAGAGCAGACAGGCTGAGAAGGACCTATTTTGCAGTGACTGCTTCCAAGATCACTCAGTGTCAGCCAGAAGCCGGCACTTTCAAGTGCTGCTTACTGACGCAGTAGCAATGCTGTCTCCTGCCCTTCTCCCCTGCTCTTTGCTTCCACTGCCACTTGCCAACTCTTCTTAAAACCAAGTATAGAAAGCAGACTGCCATATCCAAGGTGTTATTCTCTCACGGCAGTGGCTGCACCTACAGTGGTGTTGCTTCTTTCAGCATGTTCTGCTTTGTCTCAAGGCCCACAGTACCACATCCCTTCACCACACACGTGGATGACGTCCAAGTTACTGCTGAAGGCACCTTTAGGTCTTCATTGGTCTGTACAATGCCTTCCCCCCAGACAGTGTGGGGCAGTTTAATGGGTCATTGCCTCTAAAGATGAGCCTTGAGTCTTCATTATGAAGTAGAACAAGTAACTTCAGGACTCAGAGGAGCTATCCTTGATCCCTTACCAGAGGCAGAGCTTCACAGTTTTATTCATTAACTAGAGTCATTAAAAAGACATCTGACCCAGCACTCACACTCTCCCTGTTTGCTGCCCATAACTCACAACTGCACAGTCACCATATGTTCTGGCTCTGTTGGTGTTAGCAAGAATTTTGGCTCAGCAGAGGGCTGCAACAATTATTGGCCTCCAAATCTGCACTGCCTGCAGCCTGGGGAAGTTTCCTTCCCATGACATTTAGCCAGCTTCTCTCTGGCCCAAACAGCCCACCATGCAAGTGGTGCAGCCCAAGTGGTGTTCTCTGACAGGAGATGAGCTAGTGAGCGCTTCAGGGGCTCTGTGAGAGAGCCAGCCTGCGGCGAGTGGGGGTCCTCACAGCATCAGCTTCAAACCTGCGCTTCTGCCCCAAAGCGACCTGCCCAGGCAGGCACCACCCCTGATGCGCAGCAGCATTCACTGCCAGGATTTCCCAGATCTCAAGGTGCATCTTGGATCCTCCACAGCTTTCTTTCACTTTCTCTGACCCTTCCGCCTCCTTGTACTTTCAGATCAAGAAGCTGCACCTTTTCCCATCAAAGCTGGGCGAGGGCTTCCACTGGGTACCACCGGTTACTCCATTTTGGCCACACTCCAGGCTATAGTTACTGTGGTATTGTCTACCTTCTCCCCTTAAATGAGCAGTTACCAGGGCTTAGCAAACATTTTCCTCTTCCCACAAACTGACTTCATCCTTCCTTCTAATCACTCAGAAGAGCTACAAGGAGGATTCCTGTCCCATGTGCAGACTCACGGTGTCTGCAGCTCTGAGCTCCTCTCTCTCTGCCCTGCAGCAATGTCCCCTTTCAGCATACAGCTGCAGCTGAGCCCCATGACAAATTCCAGCACCTCTCAGAATGGCTCTGGCCTCCTTTTGCTGGTCTTTGCAGGCCAGGCCAAGTGCAGCTGAGTCCCTCCAAACTGGTCTGCTGCCAAAGCATCTTGGCAGCCTTTGCTGGAGGTGTGCCAGGAGGGAAGGTTCCTCAGATTCTTCCTAGCTTGGGTAGATTGCCCCCTTCTCTTCCCTGAGACCTCAGTGAACCCCAGTCTACTGGGGTGGTTTCTGGCTTTGGAATGTGCCCCAGTTTAGAAACTAAGCTTTTTTTTTTCTTTTTTTCTTTTTTTTTTTTTCTTTTTTTCCTTTTCTCTTTTTGCTGTAGGTAATGTTTCATAACTGTTTTGTTCCTGGGAAACACTGTTGCTGTCCGTCTTCTCTGACACAAGGATTCTGGGCATGCCTTCTCAGATCTTTCACCGCAATTTTTCAGCCAGTTTCTTATGTATTAGTACAGTTTGACTTCTTTCTTTCCTGTTTCTCCAGTTGTGACAATGTTAGAAAGCTAGGCAGTAGAGGTCCTCTGAAAGCCTTAATTCCACTTCAGGTTTCTGACTTTTACAACTTTTTGATTTCCTTGTGCTGTTGGTATTTTTAGCTTTTTTTAATCCTCACTGCTGTCCTGCTCAGTTAGTAACCTCCAAGCTTGCCAAAGATTCCTTGGCCTCCTCTGTCCCCGGAAAAGCTGCTGGTCCTCAGCCATCTGGTTACTGGTTCCTTATTCATTTATTTTGAACTTGTTCCAGCTTCTGCTGCCCCTAAAAAAATTTTACCTCCAGTCTCAGGCCATCTCCTAAGCCTTTCAGCAAAGCCTTCAGATGTTGCTTTAATCCCTTCTGCGAGGTCTCATGCTCTTTTCTTGGGTCTTTAGACCTTATTTTAGTCACTTGTGATAGCCTCCATTTCTGCAGGTTTTGTTCATAGAATTCCACAGGAAGTCTCAGTGCATGGCAGAGCACAGCATTCCTGTTTTCCTTTCTCTACTGGAAACAGCTCATTTGATATAAACTGGAATTGCAGTTGCCTGCTTGGCAACCCTATAACTTTGGAGTCTCATGGTCAGAGTGTGGTGACTAAGAGAAGGAGGTACTTTTTTCCTCCTTTTGCATTTCTATGTAATGAACTTCTGGCTTCAAGCAGAGATGCTTCTGATTCACCTTTAGAAACATTTTGCACAATTAGAAACCATCTCCATTATATTTACAAATGCCATCATCTCTTCCTGAATAGTCTTGTCCTACTCTTTATAGTTGATGCTTCTCTATTTTGCATATTCCTCTATCCACCAATTTATTAAAAATATAAATCTTCTTGAGATATTCCAGGAGTGAAATTCCCTTTCAGAATAGCCAACTCTTCTCTTCTCTTCTCTTCTCTTCTCTTCTCTTCTCTTCTCTTCTCTTCTCTTCTCTTCTCTTCTCTTCTCTTCTCTTCTCTTCTCTTCTCTTCTCTTCTCTTCTCTTCTCTTTTCTCTTCTCTTCTCTTCCCAGCTCCTTTTCCACCTCATAGCTCCACAGTGGTCCCTCATTCCTCCTGCAAGATGTTATGCTGGAGTCCCTTGACAAAAATTGCCTCTGTTCTGGATGAAGCACTCAGTTTCAAGAATGAGCCCAACTCAGATGAAGCTGTTCTCCAGATCCTTTTTGTACTCCAAGGTGGGGACCTGGATGTTCAGGGCACAGTTTATTTTATCTTGACCTGAGAGGCTGAAACAAGTCAAAGTACTGAGCTTTCCATGTGGTCCCCTGCCCACTGTGAATAGAAAAAGACTCAGGACTCAAAACCAGGAGCAGATGACTATAGTTAAGTGGAATTATCTACATTCTAGATACTCAGACTTTCCTTGAAATACCTTCCTTGATGCTTTTAAAGATGGCAGGGGCAGAAACTGCCCAAGCAGCCAAAAGCAGGCTTCAGAGAACTTCCAGCAGTTTTGACTGGCCTTCTGTTGACTTGTCTCCTGCAACTGATTCCTTCATGTGCCATTTTAAGGGTTAAAAAACCTTAAAGCCATCGACTTCTCAGTCACTTATTGCTATATAGAATATAATTTAAAAGCAGTATTAGCGTGCACCTTTTACTGGCCTTCTCAAAACTGTACTAATTGAAATCACTGTGAAGTTGTGTTTGCAGTGACTTTTGTTTTGCTTTGCTCTCAGTCACAGCTGCCAAACGGGAAAAAATCACATGAAAAATGCAGTAAAATTTCATATGAAGGATACAAATTTGGTCTGCAACTCCAGAGCCATCAGCTGAGAAAAAAATCATCTTGAAGCCATCATATCCTTTTGTTTGGCATGTTTCTTACAGCTGTAGCTACAATGAGCTTCTCCCACACTTGAGATTTGATCCTGCCCATACACCTTCATTAGTAATGCACTGATTACCAGGGGTTTTGTACAAATGCTGCTCGATAGTGCCAGACAATTCATTGCAGGAGTGCTGAAGTTAACACTGACATGAGCTCTCCATATAGAAAATGTAGTGGTATGAAAATATATCTAAGCAACAGAGACCCTGAGTTGCCCAGTCGAGAATGATTTCCAAAGCCTCCCAGAAATGCCACCTTAAATTTAGGAACTTGCCTCTAGTCTGAGTCCAAAGCTCTCAAAGCCACAGGACTGCTACCAGAAGACAAAAGGAAGTAGGAAAACATATAAAAATCCAGTGTAACTCTTGAACAGCCTCTGCTGCTCCATAATAAAAGAATAATAATGTGTGGCCCTCTTATGGCACTTTATCTGGGAATCTCAGTGGTTCCACAATGGGTGAGTTAGTTTGTCTCTTAGCTTAAACCAGAAAAATGTCCAAAACAGAGCTGTGGGAACACAGTGCCTCTCCAGTTCAAATCACAAGCCTCTGGGAGCCCTTCAACACATGGAGAAAGCCTTGCTCATGGGATATACCTTGTTCCATCTCCATGACACGGTTTAGCTTCAGCTGGCAATCAGCACCATGCAGCCACTCGCTCACACACACGCACCCACCCCAGTGGCATGTGGAGGAGAACAGGAAAAAAGAGATACAAGCCATGAGTTAAGAACAGTTTACTATTGAAAATAAAATAATAACAATAACAATAATTTTAAAAATAGTAGTAATGAGAAGGAAGACAACAAAAAGAGAGAGGTAAAGCCCAAGAGAGGCACATTATACTCAGCACAATTGCTCACCACACACTGACCAATGCCCAGCTTGTCCCCAGAGCACCATCAGCTCCTCCCAGACAGCTCCCCCAGCTTATATACCGACCATGATGTGCTATGGCGTGGAATATCCCTTTGGCTAGTTTGGGTCAGCTGTCCTGGCTACGCTCCCTCCTGGCTTCTTCTGTGCCTCCTTGCTGGCAGAGCATGAGAAACCGGAAAGTCCTTGACTTGAGGTAAGCACTACATAGCAACAACTAAAACATCAGTGTGATACCGACACTGCTCTCGTGCTGAATCCAAACCACAGCGCTGTACAAGGTGCTAGGAGGACGACTGACTCTGCCCCAGCCCCAACCAGGACACTCCCTTCAGACACAGGGACGACCAAGAAAAGCTGAGGGTCTCACCTAGCCTAGCAGGAACAACTTGGCATTTCTTTGCTACTGCTACTGTTTCTGTGCTGATTCTTGTGTCATCTTCTGCATACTAAAAATACAAAGTAAACTCGAATTATTTTATAAGAGAGCTTGAATTATAATATACCTATATTACATATACATACAAATGATACATTGTACAGAAATATATAGGCAGATATGTACCCTGTAAATATAAAAAAACTTGATTTTTCTTGGCATTTTACATGCAAATTCTTTTTGGTAGAGAAATTCATGCTACCATGAAGAAGCATTTTACCAGGATTTGAGGTGCAAGAATAAGTGCAAGATATTTTTTATAGCGTGTTGGTCTTTAAGGGCCTGGAAATGTGCATGATTTATCCTGAACATCAGTCAGTTCAAGTATTATTCATACAATTGTTTTATTTTTAAAATCTTTCTAAGACATTTTGTGCCACATGCTGCGTAGGATATAGACCTCTAGATATCCAAACAGCTCTTGATTCCTCATGTTTAAAACCCTCAAACCAGTGGCTTCAGGCTATATTTTCCAGCGCATTAGAGCTAGGACAGCATTGTTTAAATGTAAACATCCCAGATTGCAGTAAGCCCTTGTCTTTGCCTTCCTCCTCTAAAAGGTGATGGCTTCCCATGTTCAAACAAAGCACTTCTTCAATGCTGGGTCACTTTCTTGGTCTCAACACTGAACAGGCTGGACTCACTGTAGCCACTGTCCTTGACAGAGCTTCTTTCAGCGTGTAGGGAAAGTTGTCAAAACTAAAGTCGTAAAAAACTCCAGCTAGCCAGTAGGTTAAAAAATATACACGTTAAAATGCCAGGACTGTCCAACATTTCACTTGAAATTCTCCATAGCAACACCAATTTGATACTGTAGTTGCAGAAGAGAGTATATTAAAAAATAAAAAAAAAATCTAAGGTCTACAAAAAAGGCCCCCCAACTTTAAAGCGAACGTATTCTTGGAGAAGTGAAGGGTCTGTTGTGCAGGTGGCTGTTTGCTCTCATCGCTGGGAGCAGACGCTCCTCGGTGAGGAGGAAAGGGGAGTCAGATAGCGTATTACCATGCAAAAGCAGCGAGCTCTGCCTATGATGACTGCGATATTAACTCCCAGGGCTTCCTGCGGCTGAGAGGCAGCAGCGAGTTTCACTCGCCCCCTGCCCCCCACCCCCAAGCTTCCAGGTTCAATAAAGATTACATCATGGAATAAGTATGCCATGTAAGCCTGAGAATCAAAGCCGTCACAATTGGCGGCTGTTTAACTGTAATGTCGCTGAAACACGCACTCCCCCTATGCGCACACACTTTCCCCCGCACCCCTCCCGGCCCATCCCCAACCCGCGCGGCTCCTGCGATTAAGGGGAGCGTTATTGGCGAGAGGAAAATCTGATCAAAACTGTCGACCGCAAACTGACGGTTTTCTATGGATTCAATAAAGGCCACCTTAACGATTTCCCTAATTAATGGATGACATCTTTGGCTGGAGGAGAGGCGCTGTATTCTACTCTGCCTTAGTCTTTGTTAACCTTCTAATTAACTTTCGTAGGTCACCCAGGTCTCCCAAACCTAAAAGTGAAGAGAGCCATTGTGCTAGAAGCAGTAAACTTACTTTTTCTGCCTGGGTACTTAAAAGGGAGAACGATTATAGGCAGGGAAAAATAACTCCATTTAAACTCTTTGTGACTGTGCAGAATGCATAGGTCCCAGCCTTAGAAAATAATTGAAACACCTTTTATGCCAATATTTGCATGCATAATACACCAAATTAGCAAATATACATCTAAATTCAGCTGCAGCTCCAAAATGATTTGAGATTTGGAGGGGGTTTTGGTCTTTTTTTTTTTTTTTTTTTTTTTTTTATGAGAACTTCAGTGGGTCAACAAAAGGAATTGGATTTCTTGAGCAAATTGCAACTGCAACAGCCACCAGCTTTTACATGGCATGATCTCCAACAAACAGCCTGGGCTAATAGTACACACACACACATTCTAACTCTATAATATTAGGCCAGATTAATCCCTGTGGTAAGACCATTGAAGTCAATGGAATTGTATCAGAGATGAATTTGGTTCACTGCCTTTTGTGGAATCTAATATGAATTGACCATTGAGCTGGAGGCATCAAAGATGATAAATGCAGCCCTCTTTCAAACAGTCTGATGCAACCCAAAAAAGGGCAGGCAGAAGGCATTTAGGATGGGTGGCCTTTTCTTCTGTCTACAGCTTTCTCAGGGAAATTCTGCCCTCATTCACGCCCATTGACTGAAGTCAATTAAATTATTTTAATAAATTGTAATTAAAATTCACAGTGTACAATGAAAGATTGGAACTTCATAGCACAACTTGACTAATAAACCTGAAGTTAATTGCTTCTTGAAAGTAAAGATTTAGAGTGCTTCTTTGGCTTACAGAAGAGACATGAAATTAATTGTTCCGAGTATTTTCTACTCAGCAGAGAACAACAGAGAAGACTAGAAGAGAATAATAATTGTTCCCAAATACAAACATACAGATGTACATCCCTGCACAAATATCTGACTACGCAACCCATATTCCTGGACAGAATGAACTGAGCCTAAAATTTACACTGAAAAAAAAAAAAATCTAGAACAGTATGGTTTGGAGAAATTTTTTGATTAACTGAGAAAGAAGACTGACATAATAATTAAAACAAGCCTGAAAATCAGGCTGTCTCCAGACTTATCCTTCACTGCCACTGGTTCACAGTGGAAAATGTCAACATTGACCTTGATGCAGTTTCTCATTCTTTAGAGAAGTTATGTGTCAGTGAAGTAGCATTAAAAAAAAAAACAAAAGGCCTTGAACTAATCACGTGTGAAAGCTGCAGTCATACAAAATGAAACATGCTGTATTGGATTGTGTAACCTGGAAATGTGTATTCTATTTCATCTGTTGAGGGCAGTTTTTTGGGGGGAAAGGGGGAGATGTTTTGTCCTTCTCTTGCCCCTCCAGGGGGGAAGGAGGAGGATGCCTCCTGATAATGGTCCAGCCATTAAAACCAGGTGGGGCACTGTTTCTTACCTCTTTCACCACCCCTCCATCCTCCAGGGGGACATCTTCTGATAATGGGCCATTAGGGCCCACCAATGACATGACACATTCCATCATCCCACGGTGAGATGCTCCACCCAGTTGGGGAGGAGCCAACTGTTCCTAGATAGATAAAAACTGGGACTGAAGCACACAAGGGATCTGGTTTTTCCACTGGATTCCCAGAGAAAGACCAGACCCATCTCGTCACCACCATACTTTCTACAGGACCCTCTCTGCTCCATAGAACCACATCTGTTACTCCAGGAGGCTTTATTTGGACTGCTTCCAGCACCCTGATCAACAGGGTGCCAGGTCGTATCCCTGACTCTGTCAGTTTTTTCCAGGATCTCTGTTTGCTTCCTTGCCTTTTTTTTTTTTTTTTTTTTTTTTTTTCCCTCTCCTGTACTACTACATTTATATTTTCCTTTTTATTTTTAATATTCCTAGTAGAGAACCGTTACTCCTATTTCCCATATCTTTGCCTGAGAGCCCCTAATTGCAAAATTATAATAATTTGGAGGGTAGGGGGTTTACATTCTCCATTCCAATGAGAGACTCTAGTTTTCCCTGGCAGACAACTGTCTTTCAAAACCAAGACACATGCCTGACCAAGATTCTGAGTTCTTGAAATTCTTATTTTGATGGTTTGATCCTGGCACCATGTACATATTTTATAGTAGAATAATTGACATGTACATTGACATCTACAGCTCTTTACTCTCCAAAAAAGTGGCACAAAGTATATTAATGATCCTCCCAAGCATCCCTTGACTGCCCTGTAAAAGTCTTGGCTGTGGATAAGCAAGACCTAAATCTCTGAGGAGACTTGAATCATGTCACCTATCAAGAATATCCTCAGTTGGACACGCCTAGTGTGTTTCTCCCTGCAGTGTCCTGAAGGAGGTTTGACATCATGCAGGACTGATTGATGGTACAGGTATGGGATCAAGATACAGAAAATAAGTGGTTCAACTTCCCTCCCTCTGGAAGTCTTATGTCTGGACAGCTGGAGGACTAATGGAGAGTCAGGGTTCTACCCTGCTCCTACTGAACACCACAACTGGGCAACATTTTACCTGACCATTCAGAGGAGAGACAAGTGATCCCACATCAGTGGTTATGCATTGCCCTTTGTAGCTTATGAATACTTTCAGGGTCCCCAGAATCAGGCTCTCCCTCAGAAGGAATATTGGTACTAAAGCCAGAGGTCTTCAGAGAAGGAGATAGCTGTTAAATTCTCAGGAAAACTGGGCCCATTCCCAGACACCAACACAAACCTCCCATGTGACATGGAGCCAGGGGAATTCATCTCACCTGGCTTTTAATATCCATGTGATGTTTTCTGCACCTGAGCCTCCTGAGACTGAATGCCTTGAGAGCCAGTGGAAGGTAAGACATCATACAACTCTTAACCAAGAAGTGATTATCTTGGGTGTCTGGTACAGCAAGAGTGAGCTGCGCTCCAGGAGAGATTTCCCACAACTGGCTATGAGAAGTCCACATACAAAACTTGAACATTTGCAGCTAGTAATGCAAATGTCTGTCTTTGAGCAGATGAATCCCACCTTCAGTCTCTCTGTGCCTTGGCTTCCCATTTGTGAGAAGGAGATTTTTTTCCATTCTTCCATTTTCTGTCCTTTTCTTGCTCTTAAACAGTAAGCCTGTTAATGACCTGTCTAGGATTCAACTGGCAGGAAGTGGACAGCTGCTTTTAGGGCATCTACTAAATTTATATTTTTAAGAAGTATTTATGAAGTAAATTCATTCAAAATTTAAAATAGATCTGAGAAGTGCATCACAATTTTTTTTTTCCCCTCAGCACAAAGGGAGATGAATATAACCAAGTCTGCAATCTGGATTTTTAAAGTCAAGTAAAATTAATTTCCTCTGTTTGTTTACACAATGCTATTCACAACAGAGGGCTTTGATAAAAATAGTTTCAATTTCTTGTAGTACTGTTTTAACTGCCTCTGGATCTTAAATAAACCAATGACTAATTAATTGGGAAAACCTAGTTAATACCCAATTGGGATAACCTAGTAAATACTTAATACTAGAATAAAATTACATTTTTCTCAGTGTCATAGTTTAATCCCCGGTGGCAACCACACAGCTGCTTTCACACACACACACTTCTCCCATCAGTGGGATTGGGAAACAGAATGAGAAAGCAGTTAAAACCCACAAGTTGAGAGCAGAGCAGTTTAATTATTGAAATAAAATACAATAATAACACTATGGTAGTAACTGTAAAGAAAAGGGAGACAACAAAAAGACAGAGAAAAATAAAACCCAAGGAAGACAAGTGATGTACAATACAGTTGTTTACTTCTGTTGACTGAATCCCAATCCATTCTGGAACTACTACCAGCCCCTTC
>NW_026690284.1:49072-57504 GCF_015227805.2 Hirundo rustica | reverse complement strand
AAGAACTTTTTTTGGCAGAAAACTGTGTCAAAAAAGAGTCTGAGAGGTTTGTGCAATCATGGCCCCAACTATCTGCTTTAATTAGTCCCTTGAGATTCTTAGCCAGCAACAAACCTCAGTGGGGCTCATTAATGCTTCAAGGTACTCAGGGGTAATTTAAGTACTTCTTTTTGCTACTGAGTCTCTGAGAGGATTTTGTGCAATCCTGGCCCCCAATTTTCTACACCAAGGAGTCCATGAGGAGCCTGTGCTGGGGATGGACCTCTGTGGCACCCATTGATGCATTGAGACACTTTGGGTTTTTCTTCTGACTTCCACTCCTGGAAAGGTTTGTGCAATCTCCTCCTAGGCCCTGAGGTTCCAGGGTTTGACACCAAATTCACCATGGGACTCATCAGGATCAAGTAAATCCTGACAAACCATGACTGTGCCTTGAGTTCCCTCTGGTCTAGTGCCATTCATGAGGTAGTATTCCTGCTGCACTTATGGAGAAATATTTCAAAGAGCTTCTAAGAAATATGTATTCCTATTTTCAAGGGTGTATTTCATTATTGTTCTCATTACACAAGAGGAGATTGCCGCATTCTGTGGTTGATACTGAACCAGGGTCTCCCAAGGAGGTCTGGCCTGCTCAGAGAAGCTGTGCTTTGTGATCTGACCCAGTGTGGACAACCTTGCTCCACATTCCCCAACCACATCCTATCTCTTCTCACTCACCTGGGACCTGCTTTCCTTGGAGATCTGGCTGCACTTAGCCAAAGAAGGATTTTCTTCTTTTATTTTTGAAGCAATCTAAAACTCCTGAGTTTCCCCAGTGAAAACAGAAACCCTCCTCAAGTGTGTGCCAAGCCCAAGGTGCCACCAAGAGCACTGCAGCCCTGCCCTGGGCCAGGAGTGAGGGTGGATCATCATCCCAACCTGCCCTGGGCCATTGCAAGGGGCTGTGGCCATGGACACTGCACTGACCCCACTGCTGGCTTTGGATCCCTCATCCATTCAAGTTTCCTTGGAAAGCACCCCAAGGACCCATTTCTGCAGCCAGGTTCTGTGGCCACTTGCATGCAGAGCTGTTGCTGTCCTGGGCTGCCAGGGCAACCCTGAGGACAAAGCGGTGCCGGGGCTGTTCCAGGTACAATTGCACTGACACTCGCTGATGCCCTCAGGTGCCACGGCAGCGGCCACAGGGACCCGTTCCTTGGTTTGGTGCCGTGGCAGCCAAGGCCTGGAGCCGCTGTGATGGTTGGGTGCCATGGAAACCTGCCCTGGGCCCCTTGCTCAGGGCTGGTGTCACTGCCCAGAGCCAGAGGGGATCCCTTGCTGGGGGCTTGTGCCACGGCCACCTGCCCTGTGCCACGCTGGCTGCTCAGGCACCGTGGAACCAGCAGCAAACGCCACTGCCAGGGCCAAAGGCCAGCTCAGCCAGACAGAAAGGGGCAGTGCTGGGCACTGCTTCCATGGCAGCCCTCACTGGGACACCACACCTGGGTCACCTGTCATGGAATTGCCATGGAAACCCAGCTGATTGGAAATGCAGTGGTGGACAAAGGTTTTAGTGGGGCCTGTCACAATAGGACAAAGGGTGGTGGTTTTAAACTAAAGGAAGGGAGGTTCAGATAAGGGAAGATAAGGAGGAAAGTTTTGATGATGATGTTGGTGATACACCAAGACATGTCCCCAGGGAGGTGGTCAATGCCCCATCCCTGGAAACATTCAAGTCCAGCTGGGACAGGGCTCTGAACAACCTGATCTGGTGAAAGATGTCCCTGCTCATGGCAGGGGTTTGGATGAGATGAGCACTGCAGAGCTCTTCCCATCCAAAGCATTCCAGGATTGCATGGGGAGAAGGGGCTGCTCACTGGACTCCATCCACTCCCTTGACTCCTCCTTGTCTCTGCTGGAGCCCACATCCAGCAGCCAAAGCCAGCCCCTTCTCTGGCCTTTCCCTGCCCTGCCCCAGGGGCTGACAGAGCCAGGGTGGCACAGGTGACCTTTAGGCTTTGCAGGGCTCAGGCACAGCGGCTGGGACAGAGTCAGGGCTGAGGTCACACTCTGTGGGCTGGGGCAGAGCCCAGCCAGAAATGAGCCCTGGAGCAGCAGCTCTGCAGTGGTGGCCACCAGGCCGCCTTGCCAAGGGAGGCTTCTGGCCACGGCCTGGAAGCAGCTGCTGCTGCCAAGGTGCCTTTGGTGCCTCAGGCTCTCCCTGGCACAGCTCCCAGCACGGCACTCTGCACTTGTGCCCGAGACCTTCACTGTGTTGGGGCTGGCCTGGGGCTTTTCCTGCAGCGGGATCTGCCCTGGTCCTGGCACAGGAAAGGCAGTTCCTGCTGGAGCAGGAGGCTCTGCCTGCAGTGGGCTCAAACAACTCTAACAAAGGCCCATTTACTTCAGAATTGCTTTCTAAAGCATGATATTCTAATAATTGTAATAGCTCCTAAACTGTGGAGTAAATAACTCTTTCTTTTATTTACTCTGTAGTGTGAATAAATCTTTCTGTCCATTCCTGATCTGAATCAATCATAGTTGTATCTATATAAATATATCTGGTATTCCTTTGTTAATCCTGTGGGACAAATTGCATTGCAGTTCAATCCACCTGTCCAATCTTTTACACATAAACCTTTAACAAAATGTGGGGATGGGATTGGATCCAGCCGCTCCCAGTCTCCTCTCTTAGATGGAATTTTAAAAGTCTAGGCATCCTGGAGGAGTTTCGGGATCCATGGTGGCTGTTGGGTGTCATTTCTCCACCTCATGACTCAGCAGGAGTTTCTCCAATGAAGAAATAAAGCTTTTGCCTGAAGCTCCCACTCTGCCCATGACAGGAACCCCTGTGAGTGTCTGGGACATCCTGGCTCTTTGGCAGCCTGGGGACTCCTGGGATGTCACCGTGGAGCCCCCGTGAGTGCCTGTGACAGATCGGTGCCTTTGCAGCCCAAGGTCCCCTGGGATGTCACCATGGAATGGCTGTGACTGCCTCTGACCACAGGGCTCTTGACCATCCCCAGAAACCCCTGGGAGGTCTCCATGGAGCCCCTGTCTCTGCCTGTGACATTCCAGCTCTGGAACAGCCTGGAGACTCTTGGAAAGTCCCCATGGAACCCCTCTGAGGGCCTGTGACAACTCGGTTCCTTAGCAGGCAACCATCACCAGCCCCTGTTGCTATGGTCAGTTTCCATGGCAACCATCACCAGCCCCTGTTGCTATGGTCAGTTTCCATGGCAACCATCACCAGCCCCTGTTGCTATGGTCAGTTTCCATGGCAACCATCACCAGCCCCTGTTGCTATGGTGAGTTTCCATGGTAACCATCCCCAGTCAGTTTCCATGGCAACCACCACCAGCCCCTGTTGCTATCGTCAGTTTCCATGACAACCATCCCCAGCCCCTGTTGCTATGTCGGTCCCTTGGCAGCTCCATGCAGATCCCAGGCCAGGGGTGGTTCCATGGACACCAGCTCAGGCCTGGAGCCAGAGCCCGTTGCCATGGCAACCATTTGCAGCCCCATTCCCAGGGCCATGGGATCCCAGCACAGAATTGGCTGAGTTGGGAGGGACCCATCAGGATCCTCGAGTCCAGCTCCTGGCCCTGCACAGGACACCCCAACAATCCCAGCCTGGGCCTGGAAGCGGTGTCCAAAAGCTGCTGGAGCTCCCAGAGCCCTGGAGCTGTGACCCTTCCCTGGGAGCCTGTTCAGTGCCCCAGCAGCCTCTGGGGGGAAAAACCTTTTCCTGACATCCAACCTAAACCTGCCCCGACTCAGCTCCAGCCCTTCCCTCCAGTCCTGTCCCTGGGCACCAGAGTGAAGAGGTTCCCACAGCCCCCAGCCAGGGACCCGCTCCCAAGGCTGCTGCCAGGGCAACCAGGGCTGGGACCAGCTGGGATGCTCGGTTTCCATGGGCTGGGGTTTAGGAATGGGATTCCCCAATTTCGTGCTCTAGCTAAAACCCTGCCGCTGCTCGCTGCTCTCCAGCCTCCCATGGAAAGTACAAAAGACAAAGATCCCGGGCTGGGATAAGAACAATTTACTGGGAACAGCAACAAGACAAGGAACCAAGAGGAACAGAAACAATATTCATGACAGAAGGGATAAGACAAACAATAAACAGGGAAAACTACAACAACACTGACTGGAACTTCCCAGCCACATATTTCCTCCTGCTGGGAAAGGACACCCTTGTCCTTGGGAAAAGAGAGTCCCTTTCCTGCCCCTGGCAATGACCTGAGATGGGATCAAATACAATGATGGAACTATGGCCAGACCCTCATGTTCTTCAGTCCCACCTCACATCATTGCCAGGGGCAGGGAGAGGGACAGGTGTCTTCCCAGCATGGATCATGGGAAATGTGGGTCACCAGGGCTCTGCCCAATGTGGGTCCTCTGATGGGGGATGAGGTTGGAGACACACATGAAGCTCTTCTCACAATTGGGGCACTTCCAGGACTTCCCTTACCGGTGCCTCCGTTGGTGTTGGCTCAGGTGAGACCTCCGGGTGAAGCTCTTCTCACACTGGGGACACTTGTAGGGCCTCTCCCCAGTGTGGATGCGCCGGTGCCTGATGAGGTGGGAGTTGTGCTTGAAGCCCTTCCTGCAGTCAGGGCAGCGGAAGGGCCTCTCCTCTCTGTGAATCCGCTGGTGCATGAGGAGATTGGAGCTGGTCTGAAACCTCTTCCTACACTCGGGACACTCGTAGGGCCTCTCCCCAGTGTGGGTCATTTGATGGATGATCAGTTTGGACCTCTGGTTGAAGCCCTTCCCACATTCCCCACACTTGTATGGCCTTTCCTCAGCGTGGAGGTTCTGGTGGCAGATCAAGTGGGAGCGCTGCCTGAAGCTCTTCCCACACTGCTCACACTCGTAGGGCTGTTCCGTGGTGTGGATCCTCTGGTGGCAGATCAGGTTGGAGCTCTGGCTGAAGCTCATCCCACATTCCCCACACTCGTAGGGCCTCTCTCCAGTGTGGATGCGCTGGTGGGTGATGAGGGTGGAGTTGCGCTTGAAGCCCTTCCTGCAGTCAGGGCAGCGGAAGGGCCTCTCCTCTGTGTGAATCCGCTCGTGCACGAGGAGATCTGAGCTGGTCTGAAACCTCTTCCCACACTTGGGACACACGTAGGGCCTCTCCCCAGTGTGGATCCGCTGGTGACTGATCAGGAGGCAGTTCCAGCTGAAGCTCTTCCCACACTCCAAGCACTTGTGGGGCTTCTCCCCATCATGAGGCTGTTCAGGGATCACCAGTTCAGAGCCCCAGCTGAAGCTCTGTCCACCTTCCTGGCACAGGGTGGGTCTTTCCTCCTCAGAGCACCCTGGGATGTGTTTGGAGCCCCTCAGTGTGCGAGAACTCCTGGGTATCTCCTCCCTTTTGGATTCCTGCACTGTGGAGCTGCTCAAAACCAGTTCCACGAGGTTCTGCTGCGGGGATTTGTTCTCCCTGGTCTCCATCCTCAGCTCCTGGTCTGGGGGAGGAAGGACAAGGACAGGATGGGATTTGCCTCCATGCCACAGGGAAGGGGAAGGAGATTCTCCCAACACATCCCTGGCAGGACGGCGCCGGCAGCGGGGTTGTCCTGCAGCCGGGGGCCATGCTGGGCTAGGAGATAGAGCAGGAGAGAGGGGGAAAGGGGCACTGACTTCCTCCTCACCTGCCTGGCTGCCATGGGCATCTTCCGCTTTTTTACAGCCTCCTCCTCCATCTGGCCAAGGTTTGGGAATGGGAAGTCCTGATTTGGGGAAAAAATACAATGTATGGGCACATTGGGTTAGGGTGTTCCTCCTGCCCAAGTCCCTTGGGTCCCTTCTCCCCTCATTCTCTGCTTCGGGGTGCAGGGGCTCCAAGGAGTCCCCCCCTGCCCCTCTCCAGGCTGTTGAGGGTCCCGCCAATCGCGGCGCTCCCCCCTCTCTGGGCTCCCCACTTTGGGCTCCTGGGGGACACAGGGCTCTGCTCCTCCAGCCTTGCTGGGGACCCTGGCTGGGGACTTCCAGCCCCTGGGGCTCCTCTCGGCAGATTTGGGCTGGGGGGAACGCAGAGAGGGGTGGGGGATCCCAGGAGTGGCATCACTGGCAGTGACTGGGCTGTACTGAGCTAACTGGAGCCTTAGTGGGGCAACTGGAACTGACTGGGAATGGCTGTGAGCATGCTGAGGGCAACTGGGATATTCTGGGGAGTGTCTGTGACCATAACGGGGGGACTGGAACCACACTGGGAACAGCTGGGACCATGCTGGGGAGAACTGGGAGTGAGTGGGAGTGACTGGGTCTACACGGAGGGCCACTGGGCAGGACTGGGAGGAACTGGGATCACCTATGGAGTGACTGGGACTATACTAGGGGTAACCGGGTACAGCTGGAACCATGCTGGGGGCAACTGGGATCCTACTGGGATCACTGTGGGAGAGGCTGGGTCCTGCTCGGGGACACTGGGATCATACACGATCATACTTGGAGCAATTGGGACTGCACTGAGGGTGACTGGGAGTGGCTGGGAGCAACTGGCATCAGACTGGAATCAACTCAGTGCAACTGGGAGTGACTGGAAAAATGCTGGGAGCAACTGGGATACACTGGGAGAGATTGAAACCACAGTGGGGGTAAATGGGTAACTGGAACCATGCTGGATGATAATGGGAGCAGCTGTGCCCATCCTGGGGTCCTACTGGAACTCGCTGGAATCATACTGGGAGAGACTGGAATAGTATGGGGGGTATCTGAGGGTGACTGGGATTATACTGGAACCAGACTGGGAGTGTCAGGAAGGGTACTGGCTGTGACTGGAACCATAATGGCGCTGACTGGGTGCAACTGGGATCATCCTGGGAGCCACTGGGATTACAGCAGGTGTGATGGATCTTGACTGGGGGTTACTGGGAGCTACTGGGCCCATGTTGGGAGGAAAATGTGAACACACTGGAAGCAACTGGGATCAACTGGAAGGTAGTCGATCCATGCTGAGAGTACTGAGACCACAACTGGGGCAACTGGGAGTAACTGGGAAAGACTGGGATTGTTCCAAGGTAACTAGAACCTTACTGGGGTAACTAGGATATACTGGGAGTGTCTGTAACCATACTGGAGTGACAGGAACCACACTGGGAACAGGTGGGACTGAGGGGGGGGAAATGGGGAAAGAGTGGAACCATGCTGAGAGGAACTCGGACTATTTTAGGAACAACTGGGATCATACTGGGAGGAACTGGGGACAACTGGAACTATTGTGGCAACAACTGGGATCATACTGGGATCACAGTGGGAGCAGCTGGGTCCATGCTGAGTTAGACTGGGATGACACTGAGGATGACTGGACTCATACTGGGATTGACTGGGTGTGGCAGTGAGCAACTGGAATCATGCTGAAAGCAACTGGGAGGAACTGGGAGTGACTGGGAGCATGCTGGGGGTGACTAAGATATACTGTGAGAGACTGGGAGCCATGAGGATCATAATGGAGGCTGCTGGGGTCATACTGGTATTGAAGGGAGCAACTGGGATCACACTGGGGGCCACTGGCATCGTACTGGGAGTAACTGGGACTTTCTGTAAGTGACTTGAGTCATACTGGGAGTGGCTACAATCATACTGGGATTATAGTGGGACTGATAGAACCCTAACTGGGGGTTACTGGGAGCCACCAGACCCATGCTGGGAGCCAGCTGTGCTCACACTGGGAGAAACTGGGAGCAACTGGGAATGACAGGATGTATGCTGGTGACAACTGGGATGTACTGGCAGTGACTGGGATAAAACTGGGGGACAATGAACCATGCTGAGGTAACTGGGAGTGCCTGGCAATGACTATGAGAATGTTCAGGGCAACTGGGATATACTGGGAGTGCCTGAGGCTAAGCAGGTGGTGACTGGGACCACACTGGGAGCCACTGGGAATGTGCTGGGGGGAACTGGGACCATGCTGGGGGAAACTGGGGGCAAGGGTGAGTGCCTGGGGCCCTGCTGGGAGAAACTGGGATTGTACTAGACTCATACTGGGTAGTACTGGGAGTGACTGGGGCTAAGCTAGGGGCAACTGGGAGAACTGGGAACACACTGGATGAAAGTGGGAAGAACTGGGAGCAACTGGGACTATGCTGGGGGCAAATTGCATCACAATAGGGCATGACTGGGCTCATGCTGGGAATGCTGGGGAAAATGGGACCACATGGGGGAAGCAACTGGGCTCATACTGGGAGACCCACTTCCAGTACCAGGATCCCCCGAACCCCTTTCCCGGCCATCCCGCCCCTCCAGCCCCAGCACCCCCGCCGGGGTCCCGCCAATCCCAGGGGTCCCCCCCTCTCGGGGTCCCCGCTTTGGGGCTCTGGGGCTCTCCTCTCCTCGCAGTCCCGCTCAGGGAAGCCGCAGCTCTCCCGGGGCTCCCCAAACCCGGTGTCCCCCCGCCTGTCCCGCCGCTCCCGCGCTCCCCACGTGGCCCCGGCAGAGCTCGGAGC
>NW_026690284.1:39330-48572 GCF_015227805.2 Hirundo rustica | reverse complement strand
CCACCTGTCATAGCTGCACCATGGGATCTATGGATTCTCCTTTGGACAGGAGGTCACAGCTGGAAACCACCTGCACCATGTGGAGACCTGGGAATGACGAGAGAAGGAACCCAGGAGTCGTGTCCCAGCCCCACAGAGCCTCTGGGAGTTCCCTGGATTCCCATTCCAGCCCCACAGATCCCCCCCATCCCTAGAGATCCCATCCCAGCCCCTCAGAGTCCTCCATTCCCACAGATCCCAGCCCAGTCCCCAGCTCCCCCCACTCCCCGCTCTTCTGGGTGTACCGGCCCCATCTCCAGGTCACTGCCAGCCACGTGCCGGTTCCTCTCCTTGAGTCAGGTGTGGCTATCTGTCCTGGTTTAGGGCAAATTTGGGAGAAAACCCCTGAATGGGATCCCTCTGGGGAGCAAACCCAAATGGCCCCTCCCCCCAACTGCTCCGGTAAAGAACTTCCTTGGAGAAAAGTGGAAAAAACTATTTTACTTAACAAACAAAGTGCATACCAGTACAAAGAATGAATAATATGAAACAATAAAACCTCTCGTTCTGGAGTGAGATGGCAAATTGAGAAGGTTCTTGCCGTGGGTGTAGCTCGGCTCTCTCTCAGCCTCTCATCAGTCCCAGTCCATGCTGCTGGAAAATGCCGAGGTCCAGGTCCTGGTGGGCTGCAGGTGCAAGCCCCCTGTGCTCCCCTGGCTTTTTCCAGTCCAGAGCAGGTTTAAACAGTCCCAGGAGAAAAAAAAAAAAAAAAGAAAAAAATACAGTCCAGGGAACTTCTCTGCCCTAGCTAGCTGAAACTAACTAAAAGCAAAAAAAATCTCTCTCCTGCAGTCTCTCCAAGCCTCTGCCGAACACCCCGTCCACAGAATAATGTGTAGGAGTCACGCAGTTTTCTCAAAACAAACTCCGCGCTTCTCCTTGCTCTTAGAACCAGGCTTAAAAGCACAGAACTCAACAAACAGCACAAACAGAACAGAGGACTCGGGATACAAGCATCATGAAGTCACCCTAGGACACTATCTCAATATCCTGGGTCTGCCTATCCCAATATCCCAGCTCTGACTATCCCAGTATCCCAGCTCTACCTGTCCCGATATTCCAGCTCTGCCTATCCCAATATCCCAGCTCTGGCTGTCCCAATATTCCAGCTCTGCCTATCCCAATATCCCAGCTCTGGCTATCCCAATATTCCAGCTCTGCCTATCCCAATATCCCAGCTCTGCCTATCCCAGTATCCCAGCTCTACCTGTCCCGATATTCCAGCTCTGCCTATCCCAATATCCCAGCTCTGCTTATCCCAATATTCCAGCTCTGCCTATCCCAATATCCCAGCTCTGGCTGTCCCAAAATCCCAGCTCTGCCTGTCCCAATATTCCAGCTCTGCCTGTCCCAATGTCCCAGCTCTGCCTGTCCCAATATCCCAGATCTGGCTGTCCCAATATTCCAGCTCTGCCTGTCCCAATGTCCCAGCTCTGGCTGTCCCAATGTCCCAGCTCTGGCTGTCCCAATATCCCAGCTCAGCTCCCGCTGCCATCCCCGGTGTCTGTGGCTCCATCTGGCCCCGCTCGCTGTCCCAGCGCTCACAGGGGGTCCCGTCCACGTCCCCACAATCAAGGACTGGGGGACCCCCAGGCTGGGCTCCAACACCGCCACTTCCAGGGACTGCAGTGAGTGGAGAACTGCGGGGACACGGTGATTTGGGGGAGCTGGGGCGCTGAAAGTGGGAGTTTGGGGATCCAGGAGGGTTACAGGTCAAGGAAAGGGGGCACTGGAAGAACTGGCTGAGCTGGGAAGGAGGTTCAGGGGCTCAGAGTCAAGGAAAGGGGGTGCAGGGACTGGGAGAGGGGGGATGGGGTGTCCAGGGAATCCTGTGCCCAGGAAAGGGGGTGCCAGTGATGCCTTGAGGGGGCTGACCTGGAACAGAGACTAGACAGAGCTAAAAGAATAAAGTAGTTATTCATTAAAAGGCCTTAAAAGGATACACCTTGGGCAGAGCAAGAGTCTGGCCAGGGCTACACCCAAGATGAACCCAAAATGGTCACAAAATGGATGACCAGTCATGAGGTTTCACACTTTGATAAGTTTTTCGTCCATCTTCATATCAGGGTTAATTGTCCAATTTCAGCTTCAGGGTCTAAAGTCTCATCCTCCTCGTTTGCTCTCTTCAGTTCCCTCTTGTTTCCTTTTTGGGCCTGAAGCTTGTAAGGGTTGTCCTTGGTCTCAAGCTGGAGAAGGATTTATTTTGTCTACCTGCCCTGTGAAGAGAACTTACTGAATAGGAAGCTCAGAGTTCCACACCAAGGCAGCACAGAACCTGAAAAACATGAAACCTAAAACTTAAGGCACCACCGGGGCTCCTCAGAGTGAGGAAAGGAGGGGCTGGGAAATGCAGGAGTGGGGGCCCAGGGGTCCCAGGGTCAGGGAAAAGGGTGGGTCTGGGGCTGGGAGAGGCGGGGTGCCCGGGAATAGGTTGTGTTGGTACCGGATAAGGGGGTGCAGGGGGGTCTCAGTGCCAGGCAAAGGGGTAAAAAAGCATCTCGGTTCTCAGGAATGGGGGTGCAGGGGGGTCTCAGGGTCAGGGAATTGGGGGGCAGGGACTTGGAGAGATAGAAGGGAGTTCCAGTGGGTCCTTGACGCCAAGAAAGGGGATTCCAGAGTTTCCCAAGAAAGGGGGACCAGGGTGGGGAGACTTGGAATGTTTGGGAAGGGGGAGTTTGGGGGGGGTCTCTGGTTTTGAAGAAAGGTGGGGCTGGGGGTTGGGAACGGCAGGAATGGGGTTCCAAGGCATTCCAGGGCATCCCAGGGTCAAGCACACGGGAAGATTGGAGGCTGGGAGCCATTGGATGGCCAAGAATAGGGGAGCGGGGGGGTTCTGATGTCTGGAAATAGGGATGGGGGGGGGGGGGGGGGGGTGTCCCTGTGCATGAAAAAGGGAGCAGGGGGGTCCCGGTGCCGGGAATGGCGGTTCAGGGTCCCGGTGCCGGGGGGACCCACTCCCACCTCGCCCCGCCAGGAGCGCCCCCAGCCCCAGCGCTGGAGCCATCGCGCTGTTCCCACACGATCCCAGTATGATCCCAGTATGATCCCAGTACAACCCAGTCACTCCCACTCCTGGCATCCCCCCTCACCCCTTTCTCATTCCAGCCTGTCCCGGCTCCATCCCCGCTGCTCCCGCGGGCTGCCAGGGGTTCAGGGAACGGGGGAGGAGGAGGAGGGAGGGAGGAAGAGGCGCAGCGGCAGCAGGAAGCAGCAGGAAGAAGAGGAGAGGAGGGAGCGGGCGGCTCCAGCGCTCCCTGAAGCCGCAGAAGCCCCGGGACCATCGTCCCCCATCCCGCAGGTGCCCGGGGAGGGGGAGCTCGCCCCAAATATCCCGGGGCTCCCTGGGTTTGGGGTTTTTTGGGGGGGTGTTTGGAGCTTGCAGGGCTCCAAAGCCGAGCTGCAGATGCCCCTCGGGGGGACATCGGGGGCTCCCCGGGAGGTGTTTTTGGGGGGTCCCGGTGGCGGTGGCGGCAGAGCCCCGTTGGGGGCGGGGGGATGCGGGTCCCCCCGCGGTGGGGGTTGGGCTTCCCGGGCCGGGCGCTCCGAGCTCTGCCGGGGCCACGTGGGGAGCGCGGGAGCGGCGGGACAGGCGGGGGGACACCGGGTTTGGGGAGCCCCGGGAGAGCTGCGGCTTCCCTGAGCGGGACTGCGAGGAGAGGAGAGCCCCAGAGCCCCAAAGCGGGGACCCCGAGAGGGGGGACCCCTGGGATTGGCGGGACCCCGGCGGGGGTGCTGGGGCTGGAGGGGCGGGATGGCCGGGAAAGGGGTTCGGGGGTCCCGGTGCTGGAAGTGGCTGCTCCCAGTATGAGCCCAGTTGCTTCCCCCATGTGGTCCCATTTTCCCCAGCATTCCCAGCATGAGCCCAGTCATGCCCTATTGTGATGCAATTTGCCCCCAGCATGGTCCCAGTTGCTTCCAGTTCTTCCCACTTTCATCCAGTGTGTTCCCAGTTCTCCCAGTTGCCCCTAGCTTAGCCCCAGTCACTCCCAGTACTATCCCAGTATGAGTCTAGTACAATCCCAGTTTCTCCCAGCAGGGCCCCAGACACTCACCCTTGCCCCCAGTTTCCCCCAGCATGGTCCCAGTTCCCCCCAGCACATTCCCAGTGGCTCCCAGTGTGGTCCCAGTCACCACCTGCTTAGCCTCAGGCACTCCCAGTATATCCCAGTTGCCCTGAACATTCTCGCAGTCATTGCCAGGCACTCCCAGTTACCTCAGCATGGTTCATTGTCCCCCAGTTTTATCCCAGTCACTGCCAGTACATCCCAGTTGTCACCAGCATACATCCTGTCATTCCCAGTTGCTCCCAGTTTCTCCCAGCGTGAGCACAGCTGGCTCTCAGCATGGGTCTGGTAGCTCCCAGTAACCCCCAGTTAGGGTTCTATCAGTCCCACTATAATCCCAGTATGATTGTAGCCACTCCCAGTATGACTCAAGTCACTTACAGAAAGTCCCAGTTACTCCCAGTACGATGCCAGTGGCCCCCAGTGTGATCCCAGTTGCTCCCTTCAATACCAGTATGACCCCAGCAGCCTCCATTATGATCCTCATGGCTCCCAGTCTCTCGCAGTATATCCTAGTCACCCCCAGCATGCTCCCAGTCACTCCCAGTTCCTCCCAGTTGCTTTCAGCATGATTCCAGTTGCTCACTGCCACACCCAGTCAATCCCAGTATGAGTCCAGTCATCCTCAGTGTCATCCCAGTCTAACTCAGCATGGACCCAGCTGCTCCCACTGTGATCCCAGTATGATCCCAGTTGTTGCCACAATAGTTCCAGTTGTCCCCAGTTCCTCCCAGTATGATCCCAGTTGTTCCTAAAATAGTCCAAGTTCCTCTCAGCATGGTTCCACTCTTTCCCCATTCCCCCCCCTCAATCCCACCTGTTCCCAGTGTGGTTCCCGTCACTCCAGTATGGTTACAGACACTCCCAGTATATCCTGGTTGCCCCAGTAAGGTTCTAGTTACCTTGGAACGATCCCAGTCTTTCCCAGTTACTCCCAGTTGCCTCCAGCATGATCCCAGTTGCCCTAGTTGTGGTCTCAGTACTCTCAGCATGGATCGACTACCTTCCAGTTGATCCCAGTTGCTTCCAATGTGTCCACATTTTCCTCCCAGCATGGGCCCAGTAGCTGCCAGTAACCCCCAGTCAAGATCCATCACACCTGCTGTAATCCCAGTGGCTCCCAGGATGATCCCAGTTGCACCCAGTCAGCCCCATTATGGTTCCAGTCACAGCCAGTACCCTTCCTGACACTCCCAGTCTGGTTCCAGTATAATCCCAGTCACCCTCAGATACCCCCCATACTATTCCAGTCTCTCCCAGTATGATTCCAGCGAGTTCCAGTAGGACCCCAGGATGGGCACAGCTACTCCCATTATCATCTAGCGTGGTTCCAGTTACCCATTTACCCCCACTGTGGTTTCAATCTCTCCCAGTGTATCCCAGTTGCTCCCAGCATTTTTCCAGTCACTCCCAGTTGCACTGAGTTGATTCCAGTCTGATGCCAGTTGCTCACAGCCACTCCCAGTCACCCTCAGTGCAGTCCCAGTTGCTCCAAGTATGATCGTGTATGATCCCAGTGTCCCCAAGCAGGACCCAGCCTCTCCCACAGTGATCCCAGTAGGATCCCAGTTGCCCCCAGCATGGTTCCAGCTGTACCCAGTTACCCCTAGTATAGTCCCAGTCACTCCACAGATGATCCCAATCCCTCCCAGTCCTGCCCAGTTGCCCTCAGTGTAGACCCAGTCACTCCCACTCACTCCCAGTTGCCCCCAGCATGGTCCCAGCTGTTCCCAGTGTGGTTCCAGTCCCCCCCGTTATGGGCACAGACACTCCCCAGAATATCCCAGTTGCCCTCAGCATGCTCACAGCCATTCCCAGTCAGTTCCAGTTGCCCCACTAAGGCTCCAGTTAGCTCAGTACAGCCCAGTCACTCCCAGTGATGCCACTCCTGGGATCCCCCACCCCTCTCTGCGTTCCCCCCAGCCCAAATCTGCCGAGAGGAGCCCCAAGGGCTGGAAGTCCCCAGCCAGGGTCCCCAGCAAGGCTGGAGGAGCAGAGCCCTGTGTCCCCCAGGAGCCCAAAGTGGGGAGCCCAGAGAGGGGGGAGCGCCGCGATTGGCGGGACCCTCAACAGCCTGGAGAGGGGCAGGGGGGGACTCCTTGGAGCCCCTGCACCCCGAAGCAGAGAATGAGGGGAGAAGGGACCCAAGGGACCCCCAAACCCCAGCATCCCTGAGTGGGGAGGTGGAAAAGGGGGAAACTTTGTATTCCTGGGACTCCCAGCAGCCTGTGGAGGGCAGTGACCAAATAGAGGCAGGACCCCCAGTACGAGTGTGACCCCCAGCAGCTGGGACAGGGGGGAAGCCCTGAAGAACAAAGGGGGAAGACCAGAGACAGAGAATTCCTGGGAGGCATTTTCAGGGCTGAATCTTGATGTTTGGGAGGGTTTTCTGGACCCCAGATGTCTGGTGACTTCTAGAGATGGACTTGGGCAGGGGACCTTCAAACTCAACGGGCTCCCTTGTTTTTCTCCAAACCAGGATTTCCCATTCTGAAACCTTGGCCACATGGAGGAGGAGGCCGCAAAGAAGAGGAAGATGCCCAGGAACAGCCAGGCAGGTGAGGAGGAAGTCAGTGGCCCTTTCCCCCTCTCTCCTGCTCCATCTCCCAGCCCAGCATGGTCCCCGGCTGCAGGACAACCCCGCTGCCAACGCCATCCTGCCAGGGATGTGTTGGGAGAGTCTCCTTCCTCTTCCCTGTGGCAGGGAGGCAAATCCCATCCCCTCCTTGTCCTTCCTCCCCCAGACAAGGAGCTGAGGATGGAGACCAGGGAGTACAAATCCCCACTGCAGAACCTCGTGGAAGAGGCCGTTTTGCACAGCTCCAGAGGACACGAATCCAATGGGGAGGAAAAGCCCCAGAGATCCTGCAGGAGGAGGGGCTCCAAACCCATTCCAGGGTACTCCAAGGAGGAAAGACCCACCCTGTGCCAGGAAGGTGGACAGAGCTTCAGCCAGGGCTCGGAGCTGGTGGTCCATGAGCAGCATCATGACAGGGAGAAGCCCTACAGGTGCTTGGAGTGTGGGAAGAGCTTCAGGTGGAACTGCCTCCTGATCACACACCAGCGCATTCACACAGAGGAGAGGCCCTTCTGCTGCCCTGACTGCGGGAAGGGCTTCAAGCGCAACTGCACCCTCATCACCCACCAGCGCATCCACACTGGGGAGAGGCCCTATGAGTGTGGGGAATGTGGGATGAGCTTCAAACAGAGCTCCCTCCTGATCTGCCACCAGAGGATTCACACCAAAGAACGGCCACATGAGTGTGAGCAATGTGGGAAGAACTTCAGCCAGCGATCCCACTTGATCTGCCACCGGAACATCCACGCTGAGGAGAGGCCAAACAAGTGTGGGGAATGTGGGAAGGACTTCAACCGGAGGTCCCAGCTGATCGTCCACCAGATGATCCACACTGGGGAGAGGCCCTACGAGTGTCCTGAGTGTGGGAAGAGGTTTCAGACCAGCTCAGTTCTCCTCGTGCACCAGCGGATTCACCGAGAGGAGAGGCCCTTCTGCTGCCCTGAATGTGGGAAGGGCTTCAAGCGCAACTCCAACCTCATCACCCACCGGCTCATCCACACTGGGGAGAGGCCCTAAGAATGTCCCCAGTGTGGGAAGAGCTTCTCAGACAGCTCTCACTTGACCAAACACCAACGGAGGCACCGGTAAGGGAAGCCCTGCGAGTGCCCCGACTATGGGGAAAGCTTCCTGCAGTGCTCCAACTCCATCCCCCATTAGAGAACCCACATTGGGAAGACACTGGGCTGGTGGTCCTTTAGTTTGGTGGTTCCTAATATTCTTTTGGTTCATCTTCATCCCTTTAAAACCAGCAAAATTGGACTGAAAATCAACAAATTCATTAAAGGCATCTGAAGCCTCACTTTTTCCTTGTGTTTCAAGAGAATCTGGGATTCCAGATCATACTTGGGAGGATTTGGGGGTATTTGGTGTGGTTGTCTCCACTTCTTACCGCTCAAAGAGACAAGAGGGTTTGATCTGTCACCCCAAAAACACTCATTGCCACTGAAAACTACTCAGTCCCACCGCAAAATTACTCAAATCCTCAGCCCCTCAGCATGGAATGGGGTTGGAAAGGGATTGGGCAAAGTGGGATGCAGATCAGGAGGGGTGAGGTGAGCATTGGGTGGGGCAGGATGGGTGGGATGGGGATTGGGAGGGGTGGGATGGGAGAAATATAGCTTGGGAAGGGGGTCTTGATGTCCAGGAGAGCTGGGATGGGTTTGGGTGGGGATTGGGAGCATGTGGTGAAGTCTGGAATGAGACAGCCAAAGGTTTGGGATGATGAAGGGAGGGGGAACCCCTTCTTGAGTGAGTTTTTGGGTATTTCATGTTCTTGAAGGGATTTTGGTGCATCCCAGGTTTCTGAGGTGGTTTTGGGATGGTCACTGCCCCAGCCCCAGCCACTGCAGCCTCTGGTCCAGCCCCAAAGTGGCTGCCAAGCCCCTGGCACCCCAAAAACCCCACCTGTGAGAGGGGTCAGAGCAGGTGAGGCTGTGACACGGCTGTGACACTGACACGTCCCACGGCCCTGGAGCTCACAGCAGCTGAGATGGTGCTGGATCCAAGGCCCTGACTTGTGGATCTCTCTGTTCTCCTGACTTCCTCTTCTCAAAATCTGGATTAACTTGAAGTTGTAGGGTTTAGAGTTTTCTGAGTCAGTGCTTTGTGAAATGTCTTACCATAATTCCAGGTTTAATAGAAGTTATAAGCTAAGTTAAATACTATTCCTCTGTGAATGGCTATGTCATAGTTTCTAAGTTCGGATAAATACTGTCAAGTGCTGTTCTTTTGCTAAATTGTGAAGTTGAAGGTGTAAGTTAAGGTTGGAGTATAAGTCATGTCCTGTTAAGTTGGAGCTCTGTGACGCTTTTAGGCCATGTTCCTTTTATCCTTACCCTCACTGTCCTCTTGTCACACACACACAGGGACAGTCCTCGGTTCATTTCTGGTTTGATTGCCTGGATTTTGTTTGGTTGTGTTGTTGCTTTCCTTCCTTGCTGTGCCTGAAGTGTCCAGTCATGGACAGAGTGACTCTTACAAGAAATTTTGTCATGCCTCACGACCTGTGCTCCTAATTGATGATTTTTGTCAAATGTGCTAATCTGCTACATTTATAGAAC
>NW_026690284.1:32433-38830 GCF_015227805.2 Hirundo rustica | reverse complement strand
CTGTTGTCACAATGCTCTGCTGGGTTCCGTGGGGCTGTGCTGTGTCACAGTGGACACTGAGCTCCACGTGCCCTGGCACTATCCAAGTGGCACCTGGCTTCCATGAGGCCCCGCTGTGTTTGCAGTGGACACTTGGTTCCCCAAGATGTCCTTGTGTCACAGAGCTCTCCTGGTGCCATGAGGCCCGGCTGTGTTGATGCCTTCAAGAACCCAGAAATAAAGTAACAGCCTTGGAGATAATATTATAGAGGAGGTAATAGAAAGGCTGATCTTTATTGGAGGCCTCCAAGGGGCAGATATGGAAAATGTCCACAAAACGCCCAGCCCCCCAAAGGGTGAATACAGTTCTATAAATTTAGCAGATTAGCACATTTGACAAAAATCACCAGTTAGGAGCACAGGTGGTGAGGCATGACAAAATTCCTTGCAAGAGTCACTCTGTCCATGACTGGACACCTCAGGCACAGCAAGGAAGGAAAACAACAACAGAACCAAACAAAATCCAGGTAATCAAACCAGAAATGAACCGAGGACTGTCCCTGTGTGTGTGACAAGAGGACAGTGAGGGTAAGGATAAAAGGAACACGGCCTAAAAGCGTCACAGAGCTCCAACTTAACAGGACTTGACTTATACCCGAACCTCAACTTACACCTTCAACTTCACAATTTAGCAAAAGAACAGCACTTGACAGTATTTATCCGAACTTAGAAACTATGACTTAGCCATTTACAGAGGAATAGTATTTAACTTAGCTTATAACTTCTATTAAACCTGGAATTATGGTAAAGCACTTCACAAAGCACTGACTCAGAAAACTCTAAACCCTACAACTTCAAGTTATCCAGATTTTGACAAGAGGAAGTCAGGAGAAGGGAGAGAGAGAGAGAGATGCACAAGTCCAGACCTTAGATCCAGCATCATCTCAGCTGCTGTGAGCTCCGGGGCCGTGGGACGTGTCAGTGTCACACCTGTGTCACAGCCTCACCTGATCTGGTCCCTCTCACAGGTGGGGTTTTCAGGGTGCCAGGGGCTTGGCAGCCACTTTGGGGCTGCACTAGAGGCTGCAGTGGCTGGGGCTGGGGCAGTGACCATCCCAAAACCACCTCAGAAACCTGGGATGCACCAAAATCCCTTCAAGAACGTGAAATACCCAAAAACTCACTCAAGAAGGGGTTCCCCCTCCCTTCATCATCCCAAACCTTTGGCTGTCTCATTCCAGACTTCACCACATGCTCCCAATCCCCACCCAAACCCATCCCAGCTCTCCTGGACATCAAGACCCCCTTCCCAAGCTATATTTCTCCCATCCCACCCCTCCCAATCCCCATCCCACCCATCCTGCCCCACCCAATGCTCACCTCACCCCTCCTGATCTGCATCCCACTTTGCCCAACCCCTTTCCAACCCCATTCCATGCTGAGGGGCTGAGGATTTGAGTAATTTTGCGGTGGGATTGAGTAGTTTTCAGTGGCAATGAGTGTTTTTGGGGTGACAGATCAAACCCTCTTGTCTCTTTGAGCGATAAGAAGTGGAGACAACCACACCAAATACCCCCAAATCCTCCCAAGTATCATCTGGAATCCCAGATTCTCTTGAAACACAAGGAAAAAGTGAGGCTTCAGATGCCTTTAATGAATTTGTTGATTTTCAGTCCAATTTTGCTGGTTTTAAAGTGATGAAGATGAACCAAAAGAATATTAGGAACCACCAAACTAAAGGACCACCAGCCCAGTGTCTTCCCAATGTGGGTTCTCTAATGGGGGATGGAGTTGGAGCACTGCAGGAAGCTTTCCCCATAGTCGGGGCACTCGCAGGGCTTCCCTTACCGGTGCCTCCGTTGGTGTTTGGTCAAGTGAGAGCTGTCTGAGAAGCTCTTCCCACACTGGGGACATTCTTAGGGCCTCTCCCCAGTGTGGATGCGCCGGTGGGTGATGAGGTTGGAGTTGCGCTTGAAGCCCTTCCCACATTCAGGGCAGCGGAAGGGCCTCTCCTCTGTGTGAATCCGCTGGTGCACGAGGAGAACTGAGCTGGTCTGAAACCTCTTCCCACACTCAGGACACTCGTAGGGCCTCTCCCCAGTGTGGATCATCTGGTGGACGATCAGCTGGGACCTCTGGTTGAAGCCCTTCCCACATTCCCCACACTTGTATGGCCTTTCCTCAGCGTGGATGTTCCGGTGGCAGATCAAGTGGGAGCGCTGGCTGAAGCTCTTCCCACACTGCTCACACTTGTAGGGCCGTTCTTTGGTGTGAATCCTCTGGTGGCAGTTCAGGATGGAGCTCTGTTTGAAGCTCATCCCACATTCCCCACACTCGTAGGGCCTCTCCCCAGTGTGGATGCGCCGGTGCCTGATGAGGGTGGAGTTGTGCTTGAAGCCCTTCCTGCAGTCGGGGCAGCGGAAGGGCCTCTCCTCTGTGTGAATCCGCTGGTGCTGGAGGAGAGTGGAGCTGGTCTGAAACCGCTTCTGACACTTGGCACACTCGTAGGGCCTCTCCCCAGTGTGGAGCATTTGGTGAATGATCAACAGGGACCTCTGGTTGAAGCCCTTCCCACATTCCCCACACTTGTATGGCCTTTCCTCAGTGTGGATGTTCTGGTGGCGGATCAAGTGGGAGCGCCTGGCTGAAGCTCTTCCCACATTGCTCACACTTGTAGGGCCGTTCCTTGGTGTGGATCCTCTGGTGGCAGATCAGGCTGGAGCTCTGGCTGAAGCTCATCCCACATTCCCCACACTCATAGGGCCTCTCCCCAGTGTGGATGCGCCGGTGGGTGATGAGGTGGGAGTTTTGCTTGAAGCCCTTCCTGCAGTCGGGGCAGCGAAAGGGCCTCTCCTCTCTTTGAATCCGCTGGTGCTTGAGGAGATTGGAGCTGGTCTGAAACCTCTTCTGACACTTGGGACACTCATAGGGCGTCTCTCCAGTGTGGATGCGCTGATGGGTGATGAGGGTGCAGTTGCGCTTGAAGCCCTTCCCGCAGTCAGGGCAGCAGAAGGGCCTCTCCTCTGTGTGAATGCGCTGGTGTGTGATCAGGAAGGAGTTCCACCTGAAGCTCTTCCCACACTCCAAGCATGTGTGGGGCTTCTCCCTGTCATGATGCTGCTCATGGACCACCAGCTCCGAGCCCTGGCTGAAGCTCTGTCCACCTTCCTGGCACAGGGTGGGTCTTTCCTCCTCAGAGTACCCTGGAATGGGTTTGGAGCCCCTCCTCCTGCAGGATCTCTGGGGCTTTTCCTCCCCATTGGATTCGTGTCCTCTGGAGCTGCTCAAAACGGCCTCTTCCACGAGGTTTTGCAGTGGGGATTTGTACTCCCTGGTCTCCATCCTCAGCTCCTTGTCTAGAGGAGGAAGGACAAGGACAGGATGGGATTTGCCTCCCTGCCACAGGGAAGGGGAAGGAGATTTCCCCCAATGCATCCCCGGCAGGACGGCATCGGCAGCGGGGTTGTCCTGCAGCCAGGGGCCATGCTGGGCTGGGAGATGGAGCAGGAGAGAGGGGGAAAGGGGCACTGACTTCCTCCTCACCTGCCTGGCTGTCCTGGGGCATCTTCCTCTTCATCGCAGCCTCCTCCTCCATCTGGCCAAAGTTTGGGAATATGAAATCGTGATTTCAGTTAAAACAAGGGATGAGTCCGTTGAGTTTGAAGGTCCCCTGCCCAAGTCCATCTCTAGAAGTCACCAGGCATCTGGGGTCCAGAAAAACCTCCCAACAAAATGTTTCAGCCCTGAAAATGCCTCCCAGGAATTCTCTGTCTCTGGTCTTCCCCCTTTGGTCTTCAGGGGTTCCCCCCTGTCCCAGCTGCTGGGGGTCACACTCGTACTGGGGGTCCTGCATCTATTTGGTCACTGCCCTCCCCAGGCTGCTGGGAGTCCCAGGAATACAAAGTTTCCCCCTTTTCCACCTCCCCACTCAGGGATGCTGGGGGTTTGGGGGTCCCTTGGGTCCCTTCTCCCCTCATTCTCTGCTTCGGGGTGCAGGGGCTCCAAGGAGTCCCCCCCTGCCCCTCTCCAGGCTGTTGAGGGTCCCAACAATCGCGGCGCTCCCCCCTCTCTGGGCTCCCCACTTTGGGCTCCTGGGGGACACAGGGCTCTGCTCCTCCAGCCTTGCTGGGGACCCTGGCTGGGGACTTCCAGCCCTTGGGGCTCCTCTCGGCAGATTTGGGCTGGGGGGAACGCAGAGAGGGGTGGGGGATCCCAGGAGTGGCATCACTGGGAGTGACTGGTTTGTACTGAGCTAACTGGAGCCTTAGTGGGGCAACTGGAACTGACTGGGAATGGCTGTGAGCATGCTGAGGGCAACTGGGATATTCTGGGGAGTGTCTGTGCCCATAACGGGGGGACTGGAACCACACTGGGAACAGCTGGGACCATGCTGGGGAGAACTGGGACACCACACTGGGGACAACTGGGAGTGAGTGGGAGTGACTGGGTCTACACTGAGGGCAACTGGGCAGGACTGGGAGGGACTGGGATCATCTGTGGAGTGACTGGGACTATACTAGGGGCAGCTGGGTACAGCTGGAACCATGCTGGGGGCAACTGGGATCCTACTGGGATCACTGTGGGAGAGGCTGGGTCCTGCTTGGGGACACTGGGATCATACACGATCATTCTTGGAGCAACTGGAACTGCACTGAGGGTGACTGGGAGTGGCTGGGAGTAACTGGGATCAGGCTGGAAGCAACTCAGTGCAACTGGGAGTGACTGGGAACATGCTGGGTGCAACTGGGATACACTGGGAGAGACTGAAACCACAGTGGGGGTAAATGGGAACAACTGGAACCACGCTAGATGATAATGGGAGTAGCTGTGCCCATGCTGAGGACCTAGTGGGAACCAGACTGGGAGTGACTGGAAAGGTGCTGGCTGTGACTGGAACCATGCTGGAGGTGACTGGGAGCAACCAAGACCATACTGGGAGTGACAGGGAGTCACTCTGGGCATGACTGGAATAATACTGGAAGCATCTGGGAGAGATTGGAGTCATACTGGGGGTGACTGGAATGAAGCTGGAGGTGATTGGGTCCTACTGGGATCATCCTGGGAGCCACTGGGATTACAGCAGGTGTGAATGGATCCTGACTGGAGGTTACTGGGAGCTACTGGGCCCATGTTGGGAGGAAAATGTGCACACACTGGGAGCAACTGGGATCAACTCGAAGGTGCAGGAACCATGCTGAGGGGACTGAGACCACAACTGGGGAAACTAGGATCATACTGGGAGCAACTGGGACCATGCTTTGGGCAGCTGCCAGAAACTGGGTTCATGCTGGAGGCAACTGGGTGTAACTGGGAAAGACGGGGGTTGTTCTGAGGTAACCAGAACCTTACTGGCGTAACTGGGATATACTGGGAGTGTCTGGAACCATACTGGGAACAGCTGGGACCATGCTGGGAACAACTGGGAGTGAGTGGAACCATGCTGAGAGGGACTGGGACTATTCTAGGCACACCTGAGATCATACTGGGAGGAAATGGGAACAACTGGAATTATTCTGGCAGCAGCCGGGATCATACTGGGATCACAGTGGGAGCAGCTGGGTCCATGCTGGGTGAGACTGGGATCACACTGAGGGTGGCTGGAATCCTACTGGGATTGACTGGGAGCATGCTGGGATATACTGGAAGAGACTGGGATCCATGAGGATCATACTGGAGGCTACTGGGATCGTACTGGCATTGACAGAGAGCAACTGGCATCATACTGGGAGTGACTGTGACTGACTGGAATTAGACTGTTAGTGCCTGGGATCATACTGGGAGTGGCTACAATCATACTGGGATTATAGTGGGTGTGATTGGACCCTGACTAGGGGTTACTGGGAGGTACCAGGCCCATGCTGGGAGCCAACTGTGCTCACACTGGGAGAAACTGGGAGCAACTGGCAATGACAGGATGTATGCTGGTGACAGCTGGGATGTACTGGCAGTGACTGGGATAAAACTGGGGGCAACTGAACCACGCTGGGGTAACTGGGAGTGCCTGGCAATGACTACAAAAATGTTCAGGGCAACTGGGATATACTGGGATATCCTGAGACCATACAGGTGGTGACTGGGACCACACTGGGAGCCACTGGGAATGTGCTGGAGGGAACTGGGACCACGCTGGGGGAACCTGGGGACAATTGTGAGTGACTGGGGCCCTGCTGGGAGAAACTGGGATTGTACTGGACTCATACTAGGATCGTGACTAGGGCTATGCTAGGGGCAACTGGGAGAAACTGGGAACACACTGGATGAAAGTGGGAAGAACTGGGACCATGCTGGGGGCAAATTGCATCACAATAGGGCATGACTGGGCTCATACTGGGAATGCTGGGGAAAATGGGACCACATGGGCTGAGCAACTGGGCTCATACTGGGAGCAGCCACTTCCAGCACCGGGACCCCGAACCCC
>NW_026690284.1:8154-31933 GCF_015227805.2 Hirundo rustica | reverse complement strand
AAAAAAAAAAAAAAGAAGAAAAAAAATACAGTCCAGGGAACTTCTCCGCCCTAGCTAGCTGAAACTAACTAAAAGCAAAAAGATCTCTCCTGCAGTCTCTCCAAGCCTCTGCCGAACACCCCGTCCACAGAAGAATGTGTAGGAGTCACGCAGTTTTCTCAAAACAAACTCTGCGCTTCTCCTTGCTCTTAGAACCAGTCTTAAAAGCACAGAACTCAACAAACAGCACAAACAGAACAGAGGACTCGGGATACACGCATCATAAAGTCACCCTAGGACACTATCTCAATATCCTGGGTCTGGCTGTCCCAATATCCTGGGTCTGCCTATCCCAATATTCCAGCTCTGCCTATCCCAATATCCCAGCTCTGCCTATCCCAATATCCCAGCTCTGCCTGTCCCAATGTCCCAGCTCTGCCTGTCCCAATGTCCCGGGTCTGCCTATCCCAATATTCCAGCTCTGCCTATCCCAATATCTGAGCTCTGGCTGTCCCAATATCCCAGCTCTGGCTGTCCCAATATCCCAGCTCAGCTCCCGCTGCCATCCCTGGTGTCTGTGGCTCCATCTGGCCCCGCTCGCTGTCCCAGCGCTCACAGGGGGTCCCGTCCACGTCCCCACAATCAAGGACTGGGGGACCCCCAGGCTGGGCTCCAACAGCACAACTTCCAGGGACTGCAGTGAGTGGAGAACTGCGGGGACACGGTGATTTGGGGGAGCTGGGGGACTGAAAGTGGGAGTTTGGGGATCCAGGGGGGTTACAGGTCAAGGAAAGGGGGGACTGGAAGAACTGGCTGAGCTGGGAAGGAGGTTCAGGGGCTCAGAGTCAAGGAAAGGGGGTGCAGGGACTGGGAGAGGGGGGATGGGGTGTCCAGGGAATCCTGTGCCCAGGAAAGGGGGTGCCAGTGATGCCTTGAGGGGGCTGACCTGGAACAGAGACTAGACAGAGCTAAAAGAATAAAGTAGTTATTCATTAAAAGGCCTTAAAAGGATACACCTTGGGCAGAGCAAGAGTCTGGCCAGGGCTACACCCAAGATGAACCCAAAATGGTCACAAAATGGATGACCAGTCATGAGGTTTCACACTTTGATAAGTTTTTCGTCCATCTTCATATCAGGGTTAATTGTCCAATTTCAGCTTCAGGGTCTGAAGTCTCATCCTCCTCGTTTGCTCTCTTCAGTTCCCTCTTGTTTCCTTTTTGGGCCTGAAGCTTGTAAGGGTTGTCCTTGGTCTCAAGCTGGAGAAGGATTTATTTTGTCTACCTGCCCTGTGAAGAGAACTTACTGAATAGGAAGCTCAGAGTTCCACACCAAGGCAGCACAGAATCTGAAAAACATGAAACCTAAAACTTAAGGCACCACCGGGGCTCCTCAGAGTGAGGAAAGGAGGGGCTGGGAAATGCAGGAGTGGGGGCCCAGGGGTCCCAGGGTCAGGGAAAAGGGTGGGTCTGGGGCTGGGAGAGGCGGGGTGCCCGGGAATAGGTTGTGTTGGTACCGGATAAGGGGGTGCAGGGGGGTCTCAGTGCCAGGCAAAGGGGTAAAAGGGAATCTCGGTTCTCAGGAATGGGGGTGCTGGGAGGTCTCAGGGTCAGGGAATTGGGGGGCAGGGACTTGGAGAGGTAGATGGGAGTTCCAGGGGGTCCTTGATGCCAAGAAAGGGGATTCCAGGGTTTCCCAAGAAGGGGGGACCAGGGTGGGGAGACTTGGAATGTTTGGGAAGAGGAAGTTCGGGGGGGTCTCTGGTTTTGAAGAAAGGTGGGGCTGGGGGCTGGGAACGGCAGGAATGGGGTTCCAAGGCATTCCAGGGCATCGCAGGGTGAAGCACACGGGAAGATTGGAGGCTGGGAGCCATTGGATGGCCGAGAATAGGGGAGCGGGGGGGTTCTGATGTCTGGAAATAGGGATTGGGGGGTGGTCCCTGTGCAGGAAAAAGGGAGCAGGGGGGTCCCGGTGCCGGGAATGGCGGTTCAGGGTCCCGGTGCCGGGGGGACGCACTCCCCCCTCGCCCCCCAGGAGCGCCCCCAGCCCCCGCGCTGGAGCCATCGCGCTGCTCCCACGCACTCCCAGTATGATCCCAGTATGATCCCAGTACAGCCCAGTCGCTCCCACTGCTGGCATCCCCCCTCACCCCTCTCTCATTCCAACCTGTCCCGGCTCCATCCCCGCTGCTCCCGCGGGCTGCCAGGGGTTCAGGGAACGGGGGAGGAGGAGGAGGGAGGGAGGAAGAGGCGGAGCGGCAGCAGGAAGCAGGAAGCAGCAGGAAGAAGAGGAGAGGAGGGAGCGGGCGGCTCCAGAGCCCCCTGAAGCCGCGGAACCCCCGGGACCATCGTCCCCCATCCCGCAGGTGCCCGGGGAGGGGGAGCTCGCCCCAAATATCCCGGGGCTCCCTGGGTTTGGGGTGGTTTTTGGGGGGATGTTTGGAGCTTGCAGGGCTCCAAAGCCGAGGCGCAGATGCCCCTCGGGGGGACATCGGGGGCTCCCCGGGAGGTGTTTTGGGGGTCCCGGTGCTGGAAGTGGCTGCTCCCAGGATGAGCCCAGTTGCCCCCTCCTTGTGCATAACAAGGATTGTGAGGTGGACGAATATCATTGAAAGCAAATTTTCAGAAACTGTTTCCCTTAGGCTTCACCTGAGAAGAGTGATTTTCAGAATGTTGGGGATAAATGAAAATAAAAATCATTAAATGTATCAGAATTAAAAATTCGATAGAATTTTTAATTAGTAGGTTTTAATTAGAAATAAGTAGAATTTTGTTTTCATATTTCTCGCTTCTTTGGTATCTTTGAGTAAAAGCGAAGACAATAAATCCTTAATCCTGTTAACTCATCCGAATTACGAAATGGAGTACAGAGGAGGAGAGGTTTCTGTTCTCTAAACTATTTCTAGGAAAAGAAGGGGACGATTTTAAGGAATCAGGTTAACACATAGTAGAAGTAAATGCTGTATAGCAATACTTGTGTCACCAAAGTGGTTTGATTTGGTTTTTTGGTGATTTTTTTTCTTTGGTTGGCTGGGATGTTTGGCTTTCTGTTGGTGTGGTTGTTGTTGTTTGGTTTGTTGGGGTTTTTTTGTTTGTTTTGGTTTTCTTGGGGGGGGTTGTTTTTTGGGGTGTGTTTGTTTTGGTTTTTTTGGTGGGTTTTTTTTTTTTTTTTTTTTGGGAAGGGGGTTTGTTAGTAACCACCCCCAAACCCCACACCCCTGTGTGGTTCCAGTTGCCTGGGCACTCCCAGTATGAGCCCAGTCACTCCCAGTCATTCCCTATTATGGTGCAATTTACCCCCAGCACAGTCCCAGTTTCTCCCAGTTGCACCCACTTTTATTCAGTGTGCTCCCAGTTCTCCCAGTTACCCTAGTATAGCCCCAGTCACTCCCAGTATGATGCCATTCTCTTCCCAGCAGGGTCTCAATCACTCACAATTGCCCTCAGTTTCCCCCAGCATGGTCCCAGTTCCCCCCAGCACGTTCCCAGTGGCTCCCAGTGTGGTCCCAGTCACCACCTGCATGGCCTCAGGCACTCCCAGTATATCCCAGTTGCCCTGAACATTCTCATACTCATTGCCAGGCATTCCCAGTTACCTCAGCGTGGTTGAGTTGTCCCCAGTTTTATCCCAGTCACTGCCAGTACATCCCAGTTGTCACCAGCATGCATCCTGTCATTCTCAGTTACTCCCAGTTTCTCCCTGTGTGAGCACAGTTGGCTCCCAGCATGGGCCTGGTAGCTCCCAGTAACCCCCAGTCAGGGTCCAATCACACCCACTATAATCCCAGTATGATTGCAGCAACTCCCAGTATGATGCCAGTGCCCCCCTGTGTGATTCCAGTTGCTCCCTGTCAGTACCAGTATGACCCCAGCAGCCTCCAGTATGATCCTCATGGCTCCCTGTCTCTCCCAGTATAACCCAGTGACCCCCAGCATGCTCCCAGTCACCACAGTTTTTTCAAGTTGCTTTCAGGGTGGTTCCAGCTGCTCACAGCCACTCCCAGTCAATCCCAGTCTGAGTCCACTCACCCTCAGTCTCACCCAGCATGGGCCCTGCTACTCCCACTGTAATCCCAGTATGATCCCGGTTGCTGCCAGAATAATTCCAGTTGTTCCCAGTTCCTCCCAGTATGATCCCAGTTGTCCCTTGAATAGTCCCAGTCCCTCTCAGAATGGTCCCACTCACTCCCAGTTGTCCCCAGCGTGGTCCCAGCTGTTCCCAGTATGGTTCCAGTTCCCCCAGTATGGTTCCAGACACTCCCAGTATATCCCAGTTACCCCAGTAAGATTCTGGTTACCTCAGAACAATCCCCATAATTCCCAATTACACCCAGTTGCCTCCAGCATGATCCCAATTTCTGGCAGCTGCCCAAAGCATGGTCCCAGTTGCTCCCAGTATGATCCCAGTTGCCCCAGTTGTGGTCTCAGTCCTCTCAGCATGGTTCCAGCACCTTCCAGTTGATCCCAGTTGCTCCCAATGTGTCCACATTTTCCTCCCAACATGGGCCCAGTAGCTGCCAGTAACCTCCAGTCAGGATCCATTCACACCTGCTGTAATCCCAGTGGCTCCCAGGATGATCCCAGTAAGATCCAATCACCTCCAGCTTCATTCCAGTCACCCCCAGTATGACTCCAATCTCTCCCAGATGCTGACTCCCTGTCACTCCCAGTATGGGCCCAGTTGCTCCCAGTCACCTCCAACATGGTTCCAGTCACAGCCAGCACCTTTCCAGTCACTCCCAGTCTGGTTCCCACTAGGTCCTCAGCATGGGCACAGCTGCTCCCATTATCATCTAGCGTGGTTCCAGTTGCTCCCATTTACCCCCAATGTGGTTTCAATCTATCCCAGTTGTTCCCACCATTTTTCCAGTCACTCCCAGTTGCACTGAGTTGCTTCCAGCCTGATCCCAGTTACTCCCAGCCACTCCCAGTCACCCTCAGTGCAGTTCCAGTTGCTCCAAGAATGATCGTGTATGATCCCAGTGTCCCCAAGCAGGACCCAGCCTCTCCCATGGTGATCCCAGTAGGATCCCAGCTGCCCCCAGCATGGTTCCAACTGTACCCAGCTGCCCCAGTATAGTCCCAGTCAGTCCATAGATCATCCCAGTCCCTCCCAGTCCTGCCCAGTTGCCCTCAGTGTAGACCCAGTCACTCCCACTCACTCCCAGTTGTCCCCAGTGTGGGGTCCCAGTTCTCCCCAGCATGGTCCCAGCTGTTCCCAGTGTGGTTCCAGTCCCCCCGTTATGGGCACAGACACTCCCCAGAATATCCCAGTTGCCCTCAGCATGCTCACAGCCATTCCCAGTCAGTTCCAGTTGCCCCACTAAGGCTCCAGTTAGCTCAGTACAGCCCAGTCACTGCCAGTGATGCCACTCCTGGGATCCCCCAGCCCTGTCTGCGTTCCCCCCAGCCCAAATCTGCCGAGAGGAGCCCCAAGGGCTGGAAGTCCCCAGCCAGGGTCCCCAGCAAGGCTGGAGGAGCAGAGCCCTGTGTCCCCCAGGAGCCCAAAGTGGGGAGCCCAGAGAGGGGGGAGCGCCGCGATTGCCGGGACCCTCACCAGCCTGGAGAGGGGCAGGGGGGGACTCCTTGGAGCCCCTGCACCCTGAAGCAGAGAATGAGGGGAGAAGGGACCCAAGGGACCCCCAAACCCCAGCATCCCTGAGTGGGGAGGAGGAAAAGGTGGAAACTTTGTATTCCTGGGACTCCCAGCAGCCTGGGGAGGGCAGTGACCAAATAGATGCAGGACCCGGAGTACGAGTGTGACCCCCAGCAGCTGGGACAGGGGGGAAGCCCTGAAGAACAAAGGGGGAAGACCAGAGACAGAGAACTCCTGGGAGGCGTTTTCAGGGCTGAAACATTTTGTTGGGAGGTTTTTCTGGACCCCAGATGCCCGGTGACTTCTAGAGATGGACTTGGGCAGGGGACCTTCAAACTCAATGGACTCATCCCTTGTTTTAACTGAAATCACGATTTCATATTCCCAAACCTTGGCCAGATGGAGGAGGAGGCTGCGATGAAGAGGAAGATGCCCCAGAACAGCCAGGCAGGTGAGGAGGAAGTCAGTGCCCCTTTCCCCCTCTCTCCTGCTCCATCTCCCAGCCCAGCATGGCCCCAGGCTGCAGGACAACCCCGCTGCCGATGCTGTCCTGCCGGGGATGCACTGGGGGATCTCCTTCCCCTTCCCTGTGGCAGGGAGGCAAATCCCATCCTGTCCTTGTCCTTCCTCCTCTAGACAAGGAGCTGAGGATGAAGACCAGGGAGTACAAATCCCCACTGCAAAACCTCGTGGAAGAGGCCGTTTTGAGCAGCTCCAGAGGACACGAATCCAATGGGGAGGAAAAGCCCCAGAGATCCTGCAGGAGGAGGGGCTCCAAACCCATTCAAGGGTACTCTGAGGAGGAAAGACCCACCCTGTGCCAGGAAGGTGGACAGAGCTTCAGCCAGGGCTCGGAGCTGGTGGTCCATGAGCAGCATCATGACAGGGAGAAGCCCTACAGGTGCTTGGAGTGTGGGAAGAACTTCAGGTGGAACTCCTTCCTGATCAAACACCAGCGCATTCACACAGAGGAGAGGCCCTTCTGCTGCCCTGACTGCGGGAAGGGCTTCAAGGGCAACTGCACCCTCATCACCCACCAGCGCATCCACGCTGGGGAGAGGCCCTATGAGTGTCCCAAGTGTCAGAAGAGGTTTCAGACCACCTCCAATCTCCTCAAGCACCAGCGGATTCAAAGAGAGGAGAGGCCCTTTCGCTGCCCCGACTGCAGGAAGGGCTTCAAGCAAAACTCCCACCTCATCACCCACCAGGCGCATCCACACTGGGGAGAGGCCCTACGAGTGTGGGGAATGTGGGATGAGCTTCAGCCAGAGCTCCCTCCTGATCCGCCACCAGAGGATCCACACCAAGGAACGGCCCTACAAGTGTGAGCAATGTGGGAAGAGCTTCAGCCGGCGCTCCCACTTGATCTGCCACCAGAACATCCATGCTGAGGAAAGGCCATACAAGTGTGGGGAATGTGGGAAGGGCTTCAACCAGAGGTCCCAGCTGATCATCCACCAAATGCTCCACACTGGGGAGAGGCCCTACGAGTGTCCCGAGTGTCAGAAGCGGTTTCAGACCAGCTCCAAGCTCCTTGTGCACCAGCGGATTCACAGAGAGGAGAGGCCCTTCCGCTGCCCCGACTGCAGGAAGGGCTTCAAGCACAACTCCACCCTCATCACCCACCAGCGCATCCACACTGGGGAGAGGCCCTACGAGTGTGAGCAGTGTGGGATGAGCTTCAGCCGGCGCTCCCACTTGATCTGCCACCAGAACGTCCACGCTGAGGAAAGGCCATACAAGTGTGGGGAATGTGGGAAGGGCTTCAACCAGAGGTCCAAACTGATCATCCATCAAATGATCCACACTGGGGAGAGGCCCTACGAGTGTCCTGAGTGTGGGAAGAGGTTTCAGACCAGCTCCCATCTCCTCGTGCACCAGCGGATGCACACAGATGAGAGGCCCTTCCGCTGCCCTGAATGTGGGAAGGGCTTCAAGCACAACTCCAACCTCATCAGGCACCAGCACATCCACACTGGGGAGAGGCCCTACAAGTGTCCCCAGTGTGGGAAGAGCTTCTCAGACAACTCTACCTTGACCAAGCACCAACGGAGGCACCGGTAAGGGAAGCCCTGCGAGTGCCCCGACTGTGGGGAAGAGCTTCCTGCACTGCTCCAACTCCATCCCCCATCAGGGGACCCACATTGGGAAGACCCTGGGCTGGTGGTCCTTTAGTTTGGTGGTTCCTAATATTCTTTTGGTTCATCTTCATCACTTTAAAACCAGCAAAATTGGACTGAAAATCAACAAATTCATTAAAGGCATCTGAAGCCTCACTTTTTCCTTGTGTTTCAAGGGAATCTGGGATTCCAGATGATACTTGGGAGGATTTGGGGGTATTTGGTGTGGTTGTCTCCATTTCTTATTGCTCAAAGAGACAAGAGGGTTTGATCTGTCACCTCAAAAACACTCATTGCCACTGAAAACTACTCAATCCCACCGCAAAATTATTCAATTCCTCAGCCCCTCAGCATGGAATGGGGTTAGAAAGGGGTTGGGCAAAGTGGGATGCAGATCAGGAGGGGTGAGGTGAGCATTGGGTGGGGCAGGATGGGTGGGATGTGGATTGGGAGGGGTGGGATGGGAGAAATATAGCTTGGGAAGAGGGTCTTGATGTCCAGGAGAGCTGGGATGGGTTTGGGTGGGGATTGGGAGCATGTGGTGAAGTCTGGAATGAGACAGCCAAAGGTTTGGGATGATGAAGGGAGGGGGAACCCATTCTTGAGTGAGTTTTTGGGTATTCCATGTTCTTGAAGAGATTTTGGTGCATCCCAGGTTTCTGAGGTGGTTTTGGGATGGTCACTGCCCCAGCCACTGCAGCCTCTGGTGCAGCCCCAAAGTGGCTGCCAAGCCCCTGGCACCCTGAAAACCCCACCTGTGAGAGGGGTCAGAGCAGGTGAGGATGTGACACGGCTGTGACACTGACACGTCCCACAGCCCTGGAGCTCACAGCAGCTCAGATGGCGCTGGATCCAAGGTCTGGACTTGTGCATCTCTCTCTCTCTTTTCTCCTGACTTCCTCTTCTCAAAATCTGGATAACTTGAAATTGCAGGGTTTAGAGTTTTCTGAGTCAGTGCTTTGTGAAGTGCCTTACCATAATTCCAGGTTTAATGAAAGTTATAAACTAAGTTAAATACTATTCCTCTGCAAATGGTTGAGTCATAGTTTCTAAGTTCAGGTAAATACTGTCAAGTGCTGTTCTTTTGCTAAATTGTGAAGTTGAAGATGTAAGTTAAGATTCGGGTATAAGTCAAGTCCTGTTAAGTTGGAGCTCTGTGACGCTTTTAGGCCGTGTTCCTTTTATCCTTGCCCTCACTGTCCTCTTGTCACACACACACAGGGACAGTCCTTGGTTCATTTCTGGTTTGATTGCCTGGATTTTGTTTGGTTGTGTTGTTGTTTTCCTTCCTTGCTGTGCCTGAGGTGTCCAGTCAGGGACAGAGTGACTCTTGCAAGGAATTTTGTCATGCTTCACCACCTGTGCTCCTAATCGGTGATTTTTGTCCAATATGCTAATCTGCCAAATTTATAGAACTGTATTCACCTTTTGGGGGGCTGGGCATTTTGTGGACATTTTCCATATCTGTCCCTTGGAGGCCTCCAATAAAGATCAGCCTTTCTATTACCTCCTCTATAATATTATCTCAAAGGGTGTTACTTTATTTCTGGGTTCCTGAAGGCATCAACACAGCCGGGCCTCATGGCACCAGGAGAGCTCTGTGACACAAGGACATCTTGGGGAACCAAGTGTCCACTGCAAACACAGCGGGGCCTCAGGGAAGCCAGGTGCCACTTGGAGAGTGCCAGGGCACGTGGAGCTCAGTGTCCACTGTGACACAGCACAGCCCCATGGAACCCAGCAGAGCATTGTGACAACAGGGAATCTCATGGATGCAAGGCTCTACTTGGGCAAAGTGGGGCCTCCTGGGACACAAAGCCTTTTCCACGTGCCTCCCTCGCCTGGCTGTGGTGTCCTTGTTTGTCAGCAGTGGTTTATTTGCCCACCTGAAGCCCCCCTCCATCTCCTCCCCATCCCTGGATCTGGCCCTGTCAGTTCTGTACTCGCTGGTGCCTCCAGCCCTGAACCCCCTCATCTCCAGCCTGAGGAATAAGGAACTCGTGGAGTCCATGAGGAAACTGCTGGCTGGACTTCAGAAGCAAAAACCTGCCTCTTTTCTTCTGCAGAACCTTCTGAATATAACTTATTTCAATCTCAGACTTTGTGTCCTTTTTTTCCAGTTTTGCATTTTTTTAATACATTCTTGCTGTTATGTTTTCCACAAACGAATTTCACTACTCACAGTATTTCTACAGGAGTATCTGCCATTATTCAGTATCTCAATGACTTTCAAAAGCTTTGTCCCCTATGCATCTGAATAAAATAATGATCTTTTGCAGATGTGAAGGAAAGAGGCTTGCGGCAGAGCCAGCACAGACAGGGACAATGGCCCTGGCTCTTTCCACATCTGCTCTTCCCAGCTCCACACTCCCCTTCCCAGCCCTTCTGTGGGTGCAAGGCCGGAGTGCTCGGGCAGTTTGGTCACTGTCCTGCTGCATGTCCGTGCTGTGACCATCCTCCTCAGCAAGGGCCTCAAAAAGCAAAGGCCACATGTGTAAGGACAGAAATAACAACTGAGATCAATTCTCTACTTCCCATCAGCAGACAATGTCCAGCCACCTCCTGGCAGGAAAGGATGGAGTACATGTACTTTGTGCTTGGTGTGAGAAATGTCTCAACAAAAGACATCCACAGCCCTCACCACCACCCCCATCACCCTTCTTTTCCCTCAGTTTATTGCTGACCATGACATCACAAGGAATGGGAGCTCCCTTGGGTCAGTCCAGCCCAGCTGTCCCCTCCCTGTGCCCTCAGGAACACTTTCCCACCCCCAGCCCATTGGATGGGGGGTGTCAGACATGCCCTGGGCAGAGGTCAGGGCAGGGCAGAGCCATGTCAGGGCAGAGCCAGGGGGGCAGCGAGATGGGAGTGTGCAGCAGCTGTGGGACAGGGCAGGACAAGCTGTGCTGGACATGGCCAAGGGCCCTGGCAAGGCTGGCAGTGCCCAGGAGAAGCCAAGTCCTGGTGTCCCGGGGCACAGCTGCCTCTGTGCCACCAAGGGCTGTGAGGAGACACCTTGTCCTGAGGCCCTGGGGCCTCCTGGCACAGCCCCAGCAAGGCTGGGCACTGTCAGCCCCTTGTGCTGCCCTCAGCATCCCCCTCACATCCCAGTGGCCTCAAGGATCTGCTGGAAGGAGTCCCTGGGGAGCCTTGGTCAGCAATGGCCCTGGGGGGCTCCTGAATGCTCCCAGGGACTGCAAGTTTTTCAAAGGACTTTGGGTTTTGCTTTTGCCTTGGATTCTCTGAGTGGTTTGTGCAATCATGGCCTCCAATTATCTGCTGTAATTAGTCCCTTGAGAGCTTTGCAATAACACTCAGTGGGGCTCATTAACGCTTGGAGATAGTCAAGGTGTTTAAGGTACTTTGGAATTTCCTTCCCACAGGGAGTCTCTGAGAGGTTTTTGTGCAATCCTGGCCTCTAATTCTCTCCTCCACAGAGTCCATGAGGAGCCTGTGTTGGGGATGGACCTCAGTGGAACCCATTAATGTTTCGAGACACTTGGGGTGTTTCCTCTGACTTTCACTCCTGGAAAGGTTTGTGCAATCTCCTCTCAGACCCTGAGGTTCCAGGGCTCAACACCAAATACACGATGGGGCTCATTACGATCAAGCAAGTCCTGACAAACCATGGCTGTGCCTTGATTTCCCTCTGATCTGGTGCAGTTCATTAGGAAGTTTTTTTTTTCCTAGAGTTAGGGTGAAATATTTCAAGGCACTTCCAATAAACCCACATTCCTATTCTCATGGGTAAATTTTTCTCTTTAAAGCAGAGGTGTTTTCAGCATTCAGTGACTGATACTGACTCAGGGTCTCTCCTAAGGATGTCTGGCCTGGTCAGATAAGTTGTGTCTTGAGGTCTGATGCAGTGTGGACAACCTTGTTCCACATTCCCCAACCCCCTCCTGTCTCCCCTCACTCACCTGGGACCTGCTTTCCTCAGAGAACGGGCTGCACTCAAGCAAAGAGTGGATTTCTTCCTTTTTTAGCAATCTAAAACGCCTAAGTTCCGGGCAATCTCCTCAAGTGGGTGCCAAGCCCAAGGTGCCACTAAGGAGGTTGCCACTCCCCAAGGCAGAACCATGCCAGGAGTGTTTTAGACACAGGAAGTTCTAAAATAAATACAAATTCAGAGTTGGCTGAAGGCAGAATTAGACCAGCTCCTGAAGGACAGACAAGCTTTGAACTCCTTGCAGCTCAAAGCTCCAGGTGGGTTGTTGGGAGGTGTGTGAGTGAGCCAAGAGTGAGGGGAAGGGAAATGCAGAGAGCCCTGGAAGTGCTTGTGTGCAGACAGGCTGTGGGGAAGGGCCCTGCAGCCCTGCCCTGGGCCAGGAGTGAGGGTGGATCATCATCCCAACCTGCCCTGGGCCATTGCAAGGGGCTGTGGCCATGGACACTGCACTGACCCCACTGCTGGCTTTGGATCCCTCATCCCTTCAAGTTCCCTTGGAAAGCGCCCCAAGGACCCATTTCTGCAGCCAGGTTCCATGGCCAGGGGGGATGTGGGGGGCTGCAGGAGGTCAATGCCCCATCCCTGGAAACATTCCAGTCCAGCTGGGACAGGGCTCTGAACAACCTGATCTGGTGAAAGATGTCCCTGCTCATCCCAGGCCTGGACAAGAGGCCTGAGTGAGGCCTGAACAGCAGGCCCTGAGCCAAAGGTGACCTCTGCATCAACCTTCCAACCAAAGGTTATCTTTGTATCTGCTCATTAGTGAAATATGCATGGTCATTAGCACTGTGATAGATGTATCCACTCATTAGTGAGACATGTATTGACCTTTCTGTGTTTAGAAGCCAGACAAGGCCATGAAATCTGACATCTGGCCTTGTTTGGGGCTGGATGGTCAAAGTCACCTCCCTTGGTTCCTCCTTGGGCTCTGGCCAGGCTTTGGGAGGGACCCAAGAGGAGGATGAAACCAGATGTTCCTGCACTAGAAGTGCTGTCAGTTTGTTTATTCAGCACTATCAGAGCTGGGCCCTCTCACAGCCAGGTTGGAGCCTCACCTGTGGCTGGAGGCACCTGCAGGAATTCCCAGTGTCCGGGAGTGGCTCTCCAGTCCTTGGCTGGGACAGCTTCCCCCAGCTGATGTGTGGATGTGGGTGATGGGAAAGTCTGAGGGGAACTGGTGATGGATCTTTCTCAATCCCTGCAGGCAATCTTTGGTAGTGATGGTTGGGTGCATTGCTGAGCTGCTCCTTTTGTGCTCCTTTGCTGCTTTGAACTGTAGTAAATGACACTGATTCCTTCAGGTGGTGTCTGTAATGCTGACTCTGCCCACTGGTAAAACCACACTGGCATACATCACACCAAAATGTCATTTTTTAAATGTAAATTTGAGCAATCAGTGCCATACAAAATTCCTGGATGGAAAGCCCTTCCCTAGAGCTCTCTGGCTCTGGAGTGGGCTGAGGTCTGAGCACCATGCGAGCAGTGGGGCAGTCGGTTAAAAGAAGCTGAAGCAGTGGATGTATGTATATGGATCCAAAAATTGCATATGGAAAAAGAAAAAGAACTTGTGGGTTTGGGAAGAGGGTGAGTTTTGTTAACAACACATTGGAAACAGCGCCAAGAGAAGGAACAATTTTTGTTGGAATGCTCCCACATGGAGAGACAGAAGAAGGTTTTAATGTTGAGTTCAGGTTCATTTGTGCAAGTGATATTACAATAATAATAAAAAATTAATACTAATAGTTATATATAACACAATAATATATATTTATATGCATAATTAAAATTTGATAATGTGAAATAAGGCTGACAATGCTAATATTCAGCTTTGGCTGCTCAGGGATGTAACACTAAATACCCTACAGAAAAGGCCTGGCCCAGACTGAAATGTCAGTGGTCAACTTCGTGAGATTGTATACAATGAATATAGGAAAAAGGGATGAAATTGGTTATTTTTATAGGGTTTGCTGATACTGTGATGCAGAATGCTTTTTCTATTACTGTGAGAAATAAAGTGATGAAGACTTCTGGGTTTTTTATATCCCAGACATAATAAATCAAAATGATTCCTGGTAATTTTAACTATATCAATATTTTAGAAAGGTATATTTAGAAAGTATTTGTTATCAAGTAGTGAAGGAAAAATATATGTGATTATTGTTACAAAGCAGATGGGCCCTTAGCAGATGCTACATGAGAAAAATAAGATACAGGATGCAGTTTGAGATAAAGAAGAGTTTCAAAGCTGGATTGGCCAAAGCTGGGACTACTCCAAGGTAGGGAGATGGGCCCTTTGCAGATGTTATGGGATACAGGATGTCTTAAGATAGAACTGGCCTTGAGATGGACAAAGTTGGGACTGTTCCAAGGTAGGGAGTATGGGTGGAGGTTTGATCCATGAAATAACTACTAGAATGTAATAATGTATCATATAGCATTAATCTACTTTAAATTGGGTTTAAGATCAATAAACTAAAAGGTGTGTACAGGGTTAACTGAGACGAAAGCTGCATGGTGGGGCACGGGGAATCTCTGCCAGGAATCGTTGCAAAGACAGCACAAAGGAACGGAAAAGGGAGATGGGTGTCCTGATGATCTCCTGATTGTATCAGATCACTATCTTATCTATTCCGGCCCGATGTTACCATTTCCAAAACTTCTCCAGACACAGCAATCAGGACATTGTTCTGCTTTTGAGGAACTATTCAACAGACCCCCGACACTGACATGAATATCTAATGAAGCTACCACGAGGCATGAGTCTCGCGGTCACAGTCGGCCCTCAGCAAGAGACTGTATAAAAATCCGCAGTATGGGGACCCAGTTTTTGAACGGAGGGGGTAACAGGCTAGCAGAGTCGGTTACCGTGTTCACCCAGTGCCAAAGTCCTGGGATTCCACGCTGTCCCTTTTGGAACATAATGCTTAGTTATGTATAACACAAAACTTAGAGCGCACACACAACCAGTAAGGTTATTCACAGGATGCGAGGAAGATGATGAGCCTTCATCTGAAGAAGACCACCAAAAAGCCAAGAGGACCCCCTAACAACAAGTTGAGCATGCACTATTTAGTATAGTGACGTAGATTTTAAGAATTGGAAATAGGAGGAGATTTACAAGAAATATTAATGAATATATATTAGCATACAGTATATGAGTTCAAGTTGGATTACTTTGTTTTGTACGTGAGGTAGGGTGAGAAACCCTCCCTCCATACCCCAGTTGGTTTTGCTTATGCTTTATCTGAACATTACTTATCTTTAATTAATCACTGACAGTTTCTTTGCATATGCTTGATTATAAAATGCTACTTAAATAAAATTACATTGCTGTTAAATTCAGCTTTGTTGCTTATTAAATTAGACATATAGAGCTTCATTTAAAACCCTTCCTTCCTTCTTTTTTCCTTCCACCTTTCCTTCTCTCACTCTCATTTCTTTCATTCTTTCTTTCTTGGGAGCAGGTGCCCTTACACTCCCAAAATCACTGCCCCTCCACCTCAGCCCTGCACAGCACAGCACCTTAAACTCAGCCTTCCCAATTTCACAGCAACCTCCCACAAGACACTTCCAGGCCCCAAAATTCCTTAAAGCACCAGCAGCCTTTAAAAACTGCTTCTTGCTTTCCCTCCCTCTACTCACCTTCTCCAAGAGCCCAAACCACCCCATCCCCCCATTGCAATCCCTACCTCTCCCAACTTTCCTACTACACCCACACTGCAATCCGCACATTACACTGCCCCATCCCATCCCATCCCATCCCATCCCATCCGGGCAGGAAGTCCCCTCCAACCAGGCCTTGCACACTTCCAGCCATTCCAGGGCAGCCGCAGCTTTTCCACCCACTCTGTGCCAGGGCCCCACCGCCCTCCCAGGGAACAAGTCCATCCCCACATCCCAGCTCACCCTGGCCCCAAGCAGTGTCCAGCCATGGCCTGTGTCCTGGCGCTGCAGGCCCTTGGCAAGAGTCTCTCCCAGCCAGCAATTCCTGCTCTTCCCTGCTCTGGGGCAGCAGCTGCAAGTTGATTTGCTCCCTGGGCCACTGGCCCAGCCCCAAGCCAGGGCCGGGACCTTTCCCCAGAGCTCTGCCGGCACTGGCTCGCTTCGGCCGCAGCCCAGCAGACGGAGCTCAGAGCTCCCCGGGGGCTGCGCCTCCTGCCCAGGGACAGCAGCAGGGGCAGCTGAGACTTCTGCCCCGGGGCCAGCAGGGAATGCACCCCAGGGAACGGCTGGGGCTGGGCCAGGCCAGCTGCGGGCTGGAGACCAGCAAAAGCTTCTTCCCCTACAGGGGCTTGACCACTCACCAGGCTCCCCAGGGAATGGTCACAGCTGTGAGGCTGCCGCAGCTCCAGGAGCCTTTGGACACCGCTCCCGGGAATGCCCAGGCTGCCACTGTTGGGCTGTCTGTGCAGGGCCAGGGCCTGGACTCCATGATCCCGCTGCCTCCCTCCCAGCTCAGCCCCTTCTGCAGTTCTCACCCTTGGGCTCAGCCTTTGTGTCTCCTCCAGGCGCTGGCAGAGCTCTTGGGGCCGGGGCAGGAGCGGGACAGCCCCAGCGTTCCCCTCTCTGTGACACCACGGTGGTGACAGCTCCAACGTTCCCTGCCTGGAGACGCTCCAAGGGAAGCGTCCAGAGCCACAGCCAGACAGCAAAACTGACCGGGCACTGAGCACCCCCGGCCTGGGCTGATGTGCATTCCTGTGCACACAGCTCGGGGAAGGTCCCCCTGGCCACCTCCACAGTGCCACAGGCAAGTGTCAGATAGAGTTACAGAGCTCAGTCCACAGCCAACAGGGAAATTTAAAAAAATAACAAATGAAACCAAAACCATAACCATAAGCAAACCAAAGAAAACACCCTAGGAAAAAAGACAATACCCAAAACAAACAAACAAACCCACCAAATAAACCCCTACCAAGAAAAAGACAACTCTGCCCCCAGCAGAGCTGCTGCCTCCTTCAGTGCTTTCAGCTGCACTCACACACAGCACCTGAGACTGCAAGCAATGACCATTCCTCAGGCACATCTGCTGCAAAAGCAGCTTGAGGACAGCCCTGTAGCAGGACTCCTCTCATGCCAGTGAAAAAGGCCCCTGCAAAGAGCAAGGGACAGAGCCTCAGGCCACAGGGGAGAAAAGGGCTCTCAATTGCCAGCCCCTGGCACATCAAGCCTGCTCCCAGGCTGCTTTCCACACAGCATTCATCTGGAGGACTGCAGAAAGCTGACAGTCAGCTCTGCCTTCTCCATGTTCTGTGCCCTAAAGCTGCCTGGGAGAAGAAATTCAGGCTCAGCTCCTGTGGCACAATCCCTCCTGGCCACGGGCACAGCCCCAGGAAGGCCTTTGCACACCCAGCCTCTGCTGCAGCCAAGGAAAGTTCCTGGCTCAGGCTCAGCTTTCCTGCCCAGCCAGGCCCCTCGTGTGCCCCAGCAGCAGGAAATTGCTGGATCTGGCTGATGGCAAACAACTGCATCTGGAGTCCTGGCACCAATGGACCAGATCTGCGCAGTTCCGAGGCCGGCACAGGGAAATGGCCACATTTGGCTTTTTGTGCCCGCAAACTGCTGGACTTGGGCTGTGCCAGGACCAGGACATTTCTGGATATGGGCTCCGGCTGTGCCAGGAAACACCAGATTTCAGGCTCCAGATGCTGAAAAAAACTGATTTCTTTCTTTCTTTCTTTCTTCCTTCCTTCCTTTCATTTTCTTTCTCTCATTTTCTTTTTCTTTCTGCCTGCCTGCCTGCACCTTCCCAAACTCACTGCCTCTCCACCTCAGCCCTGCTACACAATTGCTACAACCACCAGCACCTGCCCAAAACTGCCCCTTGCTTGCCCACCCTCTGCTCCAACACCCCAAAACACCCCATATCCCCACTGCAATCCCTACCCCTCCCTAATTTCACAAAACCCCTCACACTTCAATCCCCACATTATACTGGCCACACCAGACCAGACTATGCCATGTCTTCAGGCCACCAAGTCCCCTGCAACCAGCCCTTGCACACTTCCAGCCATTCCAGGGCAGCCGCAGCTTTTCCACCCACTCTGTGCCAGGGCCCCACCGCCCTCCCAGGGAACAAGTCCATCCCCACATCCCAGCTCACCCGGTCCCCAAGCAGTGTCCTGGCGCTGCAGGCCCTTGGCAAGAGTCTCTCCCAGCCAGCAATTCCTGCTCTTCCCTGCTCTGGGGCAGCAGCTGCAAGCTGATTTGCTCCCTGGGAGGAAATCCAGGGAAGGATTTCCTCCTGGGGAAAATCCAGGAAAAGCTGTTAAGCATGCATAGTTTGTTCTTTGAAATGGGTCAGTGGTCCTTTTCTTGGGGAGGGATCCCCAAAATGAGGAAGTAAAGAAGTCTTCCTCGTTCTGACCTTTCTACCTTTTCAATGCAAATGTGATAAATGAACCCTTGGTAGGACTCCTGTTTCCTGTCTTTGTGACTGTTCAATGGGTTTCTGGGCAGGGGAGGCCTACAATTGTCTTATGTTCATAAAAGCTATTTATCACTTTCTGTATTCTTCATTATAAACACAGCTAACCAAAGATAAAGTTGACAAGTAATCAGTTATTCTAATACGGAAGAGTGATCCCAAACCCAGGATTTCTTAGTTAATTACTAACTTTTAATTTCAGCTAAGCCTACCTATCTACTTTAGTTAATTTCAGCAAAGTTTATCTCTAACTAAAATTTTAACCCCTCTAAAATCCTTACTTCCTTAAAGTTTATGTCTCAATCTAAATAAACTAGCCTTCTTTAGTTCTGGAGTTGGATGTGTTAGTATCATTTCTTTATGTGTCCTCTAGCAACAGCTGGCCCTAAATTATTTATTGGCTGAAGAGGGAGGATTATGTAGAAAGTTTAATGCATCAGGATGTAGTTTAGAAATTGATGACAATGGGGAGATTGTTTCCAAAATTGCTGAAGATATTAAGCAAATGGTACACATGCCTGTCCAGACCTGGAATTCAATCCTCCAAAATGACTGGTGGAATCAGTTATTCAGAAGAACTTGGTTAAAAAAAGGCAGGGTTTCTGGTAATGTGTTTACTAGTAGGATTATTTTTATTTTTCCCCCATTTTATTCCATGTTTTATTAGACTTATATATTTTATTATTTAAGGCATGCAAATATCAGCTATGCCTGTCAACCTAAATTTAGCCTCTCAAGGAAAGACACACAAACTGATGATTTTAACCAAAGGAAATAGAAAAAAAAACCTGTAGTCCAAAAGATATTAAAACAATCTGAAAAGACAAACAAATCAAGGAGATAAAAAAGAAGATGAGGGATTGTGAGAAATTAAGCTATGATTTGTGTTACATAAAAATATGTATATAATGGGATTGTGACATGGGACCCATATGAAGATAAATTTTGTGAAACTGCCAGGTGAAACTAGAGGAAGGATAACTGAACAAAATGTTGTGGTTACTAAGCGGAATGGTTAAGCAAAGATGGAACTGTATGAAACTGCAAGCAAGGCAAAACTGCCATGAAAAGGAACCAGAGGTCAGCGAGGGGTGAAGGATAAAGACTGACGACCCCAGTGACCACCAGAAACAATGAAAACTAGAAACTAGACATCACATCGAAGAACGGAAACTAAACATCACAACGGGGAATAGAAACTGGGAGGGGATTGCTAACATGAACATGTATAAATACCTGCACAAATAACATTTGTTGCTTGTGAAAAACGCCAATCACTTGTTTTTAAAATTTTGGAAGTTTAATAGTAAATAAGATGGTTATAAAAATAGAATTAGAGTAAAAAATTGAACAATTAGGGTTAGGACAATACGAGACAATAAAAACAAAGTTACAGACGTCTGGGTGCCTCCCCGAGCAAAAAAGCTCTGGAGAAGGACCCCTGCTAACAAAGGATTATCTCTTAAAAGCAATAGCCTGTTGAATATTCATACATTTCATACATGATGCATAAATTCCATTCAAACAAAGAATTGTCTCTGGTTAGTATCACTTTTTTCCTTTAATCTCTATGGCGTCTTCAGGGCTGAGCAAGGCAGGAGAAGTTGGTCTCTCTGATAAGGAAGCAGTAAATTCCTTTTTCTCTGAAAGATTTACGTTTTCCTGTGGTTGGTACATAAAAACTACATTTTAACTACAAAACTACATTTACCATACTATCAAAATATTAATACAACATTAACAATCAATACAGTATAATACATATAGTAAATATCTTGCGTAGAGCCATATAATATGCACTTTTCACAATCCTCCCTCTTTCTTTTTATAATTAATTTGGCTCGAGCAATATTCATTGTTTTCTAGCCTTCATTATTTGCTCATTTTTTTCACAAATCAATCTCGCTTCTTTGAAGGGGTCTTCTATATTATTTTGTTTCTTTAACACTCTAATCCTTTGTGGTGTTGTTGTTGTAGGCAGCTTTTGGTCAATGTTCACTAATTGCATGCCTTGTACCACACTGGTGATGAGCTGAATAAAACAGGGGATCAAACAAGGAAGAAATATTAGACCAGCTGTAGCACATAAAAGGAAGAAGCCTAACTTTTTCTACCATTCTACTCCCAACACATTATCCCACCAGCTAGTATTTAGCATTGATTCCTACTTTTGAACGGGTACGTGGGCAATTTTTTTGATATCACTGACTATGTCCAGGACAGCATTTCTATTGTCATCTATTTTTAAACAACAATCTGATGTATTGAACTTTCCACAAACACCCCCTTCTTCAGCTAATAGATAGTCTAAAGCCAACCTATTCTAATACACGGCTGCTCTTGTTTGGGTTTGTTGCCTTGATATTAATTCCATTGCCTGACCAGTTTTGTTCGTTATTATCTCTACAGCAGCTTGAAGTCTTATAATACGATTTAGCATATAAATTGGGGTTCGATATCCCCAACTCCCATCTTGTGCCCAGGTGGCTGGCCCATATGTTTCCAGTATGCATTCAGGGGGCCATTCCTCATCTCCCCATTTTTGGAATCCTCCAATCAATTCTCTTTTGTTTCTCTTTAGATCCTCATAAACTGGTATTCCTAATTGATACCCTGCAGGTCCTGGTAAAAGAAAAAATCCTGGCTGTATAATTCCCAGAGTGCAGCTCCCTTTCCACTGGGAGGGGAGTTTTGGGTATGCTCTTTTTCCACATATCCAAAATAAGCCGTCTGGAGCTTTCCAATAGTTAAATTTTTGTTGATCTATATTCTCCCAAAATTTGGAAATTTCCGGGATGCTATAGTAAGGATTTTTACTTGCATCATTACATTGAAAAAGTTTTGTTTTGTTATCATACTTACAATTCTTTTTTTTTGCTTTTTCTTGGGTCCAATACACGGTTGGTGCTTCTGGGACCCACCATACAGAAGTTCCATTACTAACCTTATATCTTTTACAGGGTGTTTTTCCTACTTCATAAAGGAAGCTTTTCCCAGTGCGCTAGAGACATTCTTCCCTTATCACTGTTGAGCTTAAAATCCACCCTTCTGGTCTGTTTTCTCTACTTGTACTTGCTTGGTTCTATTTTAGAAGCTCAATTGGGCCTAAGCTGCTGCCTTTCCATGGCCATTCTTCTGAGATCAAAGCCCCTCCACAGACCCAAGAATTGGTTATGTTAAGTTCCTTACTTATTCTTTCTCCTAATTCTACAAACTGATTTTTACCCATATTTGAGATACCTATTTCTTTTTCTAATTGCTGTTCAAGTTTGGAATACAAATCATTGATCGAAATTGGCACAGGTTTAGGTGGTTGTACTGACTTAGCCTTTTTGCTTATCAACTGCTCTTTTACTAAATCTGGTGCTTTTTTCCCAGTAATGTAGGTAAAACAAATCCATCTCTCCTCTTTTGGGCACTGACTTCCCATCCTGCTACTACTTGTTCTTAAGTTCTTTGCAATCCAGTACTTCTTCCCTTTATGTATGCAATTGCCTAATTTGGATGGGTTATAACAGTGGCTGTTGACATGAGTGTGAGAAATGAAAAAAGAACCTCGGTGTCTTTCCATGTACAGCTTTTGGTAACATCTGTAACATGGCCTTGTCGATATCCCAAAAGGGAGAAGACAAAAACTGAGTGACAGAAAAAGGAGTAACAGAGGTCCAGTATGGCTTATACTCCCACCTCCCATGCCTATGGGGTTGCAACCCACAGCAGGTGTATTTGATCTTCTTGGTGGCGAATACAGAGGCCAATCTGGTCTTGCCCTCTATTTCCTTGTCACTTCCTCTTAGCTAATTTCCAGACAAATCGTTTTTGACACTCTTTAACTGTCGTTTCTCACTGTTCTTCAGGTATCTCCTATTCAACAGGCACTAATAATTCCCATCCACAAAACAAAGTTATTATTTCAGTTTCTTCGAATTCTACTTGGATAGGAGATCGATTTGGCCCTTGACACTTCCTGCAATGAGAGCGTCGCTTGTGTGAACTACAATACCAATTCTTCCCACAATTTAAGCATTTACATTTAACCCAGCTAGCATGTCTGGTATTTGGGTGGATCAAACAGGGTATTTGGTCTGGCACTGATGGAAGTTGCAACTCCTCTTCCTCCTTGCATAAATCACAGGCTAAGGCGTGAATACAAGAGTTCTCTGTCCGAAACAGTCCTGATCCTCCTGTTTGGAGTGGAAGTATTCCTCCCCAAGGAGGGTATCTGAGGCGTCTCAAAGCTTGTCCAGGCGGTACTTGAAACTACTGATATAAGCTTGGCCTTATCTCCCAATTAGGTGTGATCCTGGGTATGTTTCTTGGACCATTTGGGTCTTCCCAGTTCATTACCACCCAGTCCCCGTTTAAGAGTCAGTTTTGTATCACCCGGTTCAGATGTAATCGTCCACTCCTTAGGTTCATCCACAGGTCCTTTGATTCTGCTGGCGTGGATCCACCCTCGTTCCTTGGTCCGGATCGCAGCTTCGGTCGTTAGCAATACCTGAAAAGGACCTTCCCATTGAGGAGTTAAAGATTGTTCTTTCCAGGTTTTTACTAGCACCCATTCCCCTGGATGAACATTATGGATTTTAAAGTCTAAAGGTGTGGTTTGAGGGATTATTCCTTTCAACCGTAAGTTTTCAAGAGTTTTTGCAATGGTGTTAACGTATCTTTTAACGCTCATTTCCCCTACCTCATAGGTAGCATTTTCATGTTGGGTGGTTAAAAAGGGTAACCCAAACATCATTTCATAGGGTGACACTCCCAGGTCTGACCTGGGTTGTGTTCAGATCCTCAATAAGGCCAAAGGTAGGCATTGTACCCACGACATTTGGGTTTCAACTATTAATTTGGTCAAAGTTCTCTTTAAAGTCTGGTTCATCCTTTCTACACGACCAGAACTCTGTGGATGCCATGGGGTATGCAGCTCCCATTTTATCCCTAAAGATTGAATTATCTGTTGTAACACTTTTGACGTAAAATGCGTTCCTCTGTCCGAGTCTATTCTATTAACCATTCCATATCTGGGAATAATCTGTTCTAAAAGGGTCTTACTTACCATGTTGGCTGAGGCCTTGGTAGTGGGAACTGCTTCTACTCAATGGGTTAAATGGTCTGTTATTACTAATAAATACTTCCATCTTTGTACTTGAGGAAGTTCAGTAAAATCTACTTGGATACTTTGAAATGGTCGAAGAGCTAACTCACGACCTCCTAATGTTGTTTTTCTCATCACCTTTTTGTTTATCTTTTGGCAAGTTATACATTTTTCAGTTACTTGCTTTGCTACTCCAAAAATCCCAATGCATCCATAGTTCTTTAAAAAAATGATCACACAAGGCCTGAGTACTCCAGTGGGTTTTCTGATGCATATCTTCTAATATTTTTCTAGCAAGTATTTTATTAAGTAATTGTCTTCCATCAGGAAGTTTCCATTTCCCTGATTCAGCCTGCTCTCCTCCTATCTTTTTAAATTCTTTTTTCTCTGCTTTACTAAACTTTGGGATTTCCAATTTTTCCTCATTTGGAGTTAATATTAACATGACTCTTTCAGCTCCATTTTCTGCTGCATCCTTAGCTTCCTGATCTGCTAAATTATTTCCTCTTATTTCTGGGGTCACTCCTTTTTGGTGTCCCTTAATGTGTACTATAGCTGTTTCTTCAGGTAGTTTTAATGCCTCTAAAATCTCTAAAATGACTCCTTCATGTACTAA
>NW_026690284.1:0-7654 GCF_015227805.2 Hirundo rustica | reverse complement strand
TCCTTCATTTTCTTTCTCTCATTTTCTTTTTCTTTCTGCCTGCCTGCCTGCACCTTCCCAAACTCACTGCCTCTCCACCTCAGCCCTGCTACACAATTGCTACAACCACCAGCACCTGCCCAAAACTGCCTCTTGCTTGCCCACCCTCTGCTCCAACACCCCAAAACACCCCATATCCCCACTGCAATCCCTACCCCTCCCTAATTTCACAAAACCCCTCACACTTCAATCCCCACATTATACTGGCCACACCAGACCAGACTATGCCATGTCTTCAGGCCACCAAGTCCCCTGCAACCAGCCCGTGCACACTTCCAGCCATTCCAGGGCAGCCGCAGCTTTTCCACCCACTCTGTGCCAGGGCCCCACCGCCCTCCCAGGGAACAAGTCCATCCCCACATCCCAGCTCACCCTGGTCCCCAAGCAGTGTCCTGGCGCTGCAGACCCTTGGCAAGAGTCTCTCCCAGCCAGCAATTCCTGCTCTTCCCTGCTCTGGGGCAGCAGCTGCAAGCTGATTTGCTCCCTGGGAGGAAATCCAGGGAAGGATTTCCTCCTGGGGAAAATCCAGGAAAAGCTGTTAAGCATGCATAGTTTGTTCTTTGAAATGGGTCAGTGGTCCTTTTCTTGGGGAGGGATCCCCAAAATGAGGAAGTAAAGAAGTCTTCCTCGTTCTGACCTTTCTACCTTTTCAATGCAAATGTGATAAATGAACCCTTGGTAGGACTCCTGTTTCCTGTCTTTGTGACTGTTCAATGGGTTTCTGGGCAGGGGAGGCCTACAATTGTCTTATGTTCATAAAAGCTATTTATCACTTTCTGTATTCTTCATTATAAACACAGCTAACCAAAGATAAAGTTGACAAGTAATCAGTTATTCTAATACGGAAGAGTGATCCCAAACCCAGGATTTCTTAGTTAATTACTAACTTTTAATTTCAGCAAAGCCTACCTATCTACTTTAGTTAATTTCAGCAAAGTTTATCTCTAACTAAAATTTTAACCCCTCTAAAATCCTTACTTCCTTAAAGTTTATGTCTCAATCTAAATAAACTAGCCTTCTTTAGTTCTGGAGTTGGATGTGTTAGTATAGTTTCTTTATGTGTCCTCTAGCAACAGCTGGCCCTAAATTATTTATTGGCTGAAGAGGGAGGATTATGTAGAAAGTTTAATGCATCAGGATGTAGTTTAGAAATTGATGACAATGGGGAGATTGTTTCCAAAATTGCTGAAGATATTAAACAAATGGTACACATGCCTGTCCAGACCTGGAATTCAATCCTCCAAAATGACTGGTGGAATCAGTTATTCAGAAGAACTTGGTTAAAAAAAGGCAGGGTTTCTGGTAATGTGTTTACTAGTAGGATTATTTTTATTTTTCCCCCATTTTATTCCATGTTTTATTAGACTTATATATTTTATTATTTAAGGCATGCAAATATCAGCTATGCCTGTCAACCTAAATTTAGCCTCTCAAGGAAAGACACACAAACTGATGATTTTAACCAAAGGAAATAGAAAAAAAAAAACTGTAGTCCAAAAGATATTAAAACAATCTGAAAAGACAAACAAATCAAGGAGATAAAAAAGAAGATGAGGGATTGTGAGAAATTAAGCTATGATTTGTGTTACATAAAAATATGTATATAATGGGATTGTGACATGGGACCCATATGAAGATAAATTTTGTGAAACTGCCAGGTGAAACTAGGGGAAGGATAACTGAACAAAATGTTGTGGTTACTAAGCGGAATGGTTAAGCAAAGATGGAACTGTATGAAACTGCAAGCAAGGCAAAACTGCCATGAAAAGGAACCAGAGGTCAGCGAGGGGTGAAGGATAAAGACTGACGACCCCAGTGACCACCAGAAACAATGAAAACTAGAAACTAGATATCGCATCGAAGAACGGAAACTAAACATCACAACGGGGAATAGAAACTGAGAGGGGATTGCTAACATGAACATGTATAAATACCTGCACAAATAACATTTGTTGCTTGTGAAAAACGCCAATCACTTGTTTTTAAAATTTTGGAAGTTTAATAGTAAATAAGATGGTTATAAAAATAGAATTAGAGTAAAAAAATGAACAATTAGGGTTAGGACAATACGAGACAATAAAAACAAAGTTACAGACGTCTGGGTGCCTCCCCGAGCAAAAAGCTCTGGAGAAGGATCCCTGCTAACAAAGGATTATCCCTTAAAAGCAATAGCCTGTTGAATATTCATACATTTCATACATGATGCATAAATTCCATTCAAACAAAGAATTGTCTCTGGTTAGTATCACTTTTTTCCTTTAATCTCTATGGCGTCTTCAGGGCTGAGCAAGGCAGGAGAAGTTGGTCTCTCTGATAAGGAAGCAGTAAATTCCTTTTTCTCTGAAAGATTTACGTTTTCCTGTGGTTGGTACATAAATACTACATTTTAACTACAAAACTACATTTCCCATACTATCAAAATATTAATACAACATTAACAATCAATACAGTATAATACATATAGTAAATATCTTGCGTAGAGCCGTATAATATGCACTTTTCACAATCCTCCCTCTTTCTTTTTATAATTAATTTGGCTCGAGCAGTATTCATTGTTTTCTAGCCTTCATTATTTGCTCATTTTTTTCACAAATCAATCTCGCTTCTTTGAAGGCGTCTTCTATATTATTTTGTTTCTTTAACACTCTAATCCTTTGTGGTGTTGTTGTTGTCGGCAGCTTTTGGTCAATGTTCACTAATTGCATGCCTTGTACCACACTGGTGATGAGCTGAATAAAACAGGGGATCAAACAAGGAAGAAATATTAGACCAGCTGTAGCACATAAAAGGAAGAAGCCTAACTTTTTCCACCATTCTACTCCCAACACAATATCCCACCAGCTAGTATTTAGCATTGATTCCTACTTTTGAACGGGTACGTGGGCAATTTTTTTGATATCACTGACTATGTCCAGGACAGCATTTCTATTGTCATCTATTTTTAAACAACAATCTGATGTATTGAACTTTCCACAAACACCCCCTTCTTCAGCTAATAGATAGTCTAAAGCCAACCTATTCTAATACACGGCTGCTCTTGTTTGGGTTTGTTGCCTTGATATTAATTCCATTGCCTGACCAGTTTTGTTCGTTGTTATCTCGACAGCGGCTTGAAGTCCTATAATATGATTTAGCATATAAATTGGGGTTCGATATCCCCAACTCCCATCTTGTGCCCAGGTGGCTGGCCCATATGTTTCCAGTATGCATTCAGGGGGCCATTCCTCATCTCCCCATTTTTTGAATCCTCCAATCAATTCTCTTTTGTTTCTCTTTAGATCCTCATAAACTGGTATTCCTAATTGATACCCTGCAGGTCCTCGTAAAAGAAAAAATCCTGGCTGTATAATTCCCAGAGTGCAGCTCCCTTTCCACTGGGAGGGGAGTTTTGGGTATGCTCTTTTTCCACATATCCAAAATAAGCCGTCTGGAGCTTTCCAATAGTTAAATTTTTGTTGATCTATATTCTCCCAAAATCTGGAAATTTCCGGGATGCTATAGTAAGGATTTTTACTTGCATCATTACATTGAAAAAGTTTTGTTTTGTTATCATACTTACAATTCTTTTTTTTTGCTTTTTCTTGGGTCCAATACACGGTTGGTTCTTCTGGGACCCACCATACAGAAGTTCCATTACTAACCTTATATCTTTTACAGGGTGTTTTTCCTACTTCATAGAGGAAGCTTTTCCCAGTGCGCTAGAGACATTCTTCCCTTATCACTGTTGAGCTTAAAATCCACCCTTCTGGTCTGTTTTCTCTACTTGTACTTGCTTGGTTCTATTTTACAAGCCCAATTGGGCCTAAGCTGCTGCCTTTCCATGGCCATTCTTCTGAGATCAAAGCCCCTTCACAGACCCAAGAATTGGTTATGTTAAGTTCCTTACTTATTCTTTCTCCTAATTCTACAAACTGATTTTTACCCATATTTGAGATACCTATTTCTTTTTCTAATTGCTGTTCAAGTTTGGAATACAAATCATTGATCGAAATTGGCACAGGTTTAGGTGGTTGTACTGACTTAGCCTTTTTGCTTATCAACTGCTCTTTTACTAAATCTGGTGCTTTTTTCCCAGTAATGTAGGTAAAACAAATCCATCTCTCCTCTTTTGGGCACTGACTTCCCATCCTGCTACTACTTGTTCTTAAGTTCTTTGCAATCCAGTACTTTTTCCCTTTATGTATGCAATTGCCTAATTTGGATGGGTTATAACAGTGGCTGTTGACATGAGTGTGAGAAATGAAAAAAGAACTTCGGTGTCTTTCCATGTACAGCTTTTGGTAACATCTGTAACATGGCCTTGTCGATATCCCAAAAGGGAGAAGACAAAAACTGAGTGACAGAAAAAGGAGTAACAGAGGTCCAGTATGGCTTATACTCCCACCTCCCATGCCTATGGGGTTGCAACCCACAGCAGGTGTATTTGATCTTCTTGGTGGCAAATACAGAGGCCAATCTGGTCTTGCCCTCTATTTCCTTGTCACTTCCTCTTAGTTAATTTCCAGACAAATCATTTTTGACACTCTTTAACTGTCTTTTCTCACTGTTCTTCAGGTATCTCCTATTCAACAGGCACTAATAATTCCCATCCACAAAACAAAGTTATTATTTCAGTTTCTTCGAATTCTACTTGGATAGGAGATCGATTTGGCCCTTGACACTTCCTGCAATGAGAGCGTCGCTTGTGTGAACTACAATACCAATTCTTCCCACAATTTAAGCATTTACATTTAACCCAGCTAGCATGTCTGGTATTTGAGTGGATCAAACAGGGTATTTGGTCTGGCACTGATGGAAGTTGCAACTCCTCTTCCTCCTTGCATAAATCACAGGCCAAGGCGTGAATACAAGAGTTCTCTGTCCGAAACAGTCCTGATTCTCTTGTTTGGAGTGGAAGTATTCCTCCCCAAGGAGGGTATCTGAGGCGTCTCAAAATTTGTCCAGGCGGTACTTGAAACCACTGATATAAGCTTGGCCTTATCTCCCAATTAGGTGTGATCCTGGGTATGTTTCTTGGACCATTTGGGTCTTCCCAGTTCATTACCACCCAGTCCCCGTTTAAGAGTCAGTTTTGTATCACCCGGTTCAGATGTAATCGTCCACTCCTTAGGTTCATCCACAGGTCCTTTGATTCTGCTGGCGTGGATCCACCCTCGTTCCTTGGTCCGGATCGCAGCTTCGGTCGTTAGCAATACCTGAAAAGGACCTTCCCATTGAGGAGTTAAAGATTGTTCTTTCCAGGTTTTTACGAGCACCCATTCCCCTGGATGAACATTATGGATTTTAAAGTCTAAAGGTGTGGTTTGAGGGATTATTCCTTTCAACCGTAAGTTTTCAAGAGTTTTTGCAATGGTGTTAACGTATCTTTTAACGCTCATTTCCCCTACCTCATAGGTAGCGTTTTCATGTTGGGTGGTTAAAAAGGGTAACCCAAACATCGTTTCATAGGGTGACACTCCCAGGTCTGACCTGGGTTGTGTTCAGATCCTCAATACGGCCAAAGGTAGGCATTGTACCCACGACATTTGGGTTTCAACTATTAATTTGGTCAAAGTTTTGTAACACTTTTGACGTAAAATGCGTTCCTCTGTCCGAGTCTATTCTATTAACCATTCCATATCTGGGAATAATCTGTTCTAAAAGGGTCTTACTTACCATGTTGGCTGAGGCCTTGGTAGTGGGAACTGCTTCTACTCAATGGGTTAAATGGTCTGTTATTACTAATAAATACTTCCATCTTTGTACTTGAGGAAGTTCAGTAAAATCTACTTGGATACTTTGAAATGGTCGAAGAGCTAACTCACGACCTCCTAATGTTGTTTTTCTCATCACCTTTTTGTTTATCTTTTGGCAAGTTATACATTTTTCAGTTACTTGCTTTGCTACTCCAAAAATCCCAATGCATCCGTAGTTCCTTAAAAAATGATTACACAAGGCCTGAGTACTCCAGTGGGTTTTCTGATGCATGTCTTCTAATATTTTTCTAGCAAGTATTTTATTAAGTAATTGTCTTCCATCAGGAAGTTTCCATTTCCCTGATTCAGCCTGCTCTCCTCCTATCTTGTTTAATTCTTTTTTCTCTGCTTTACTAAACTTTGGGATTTCCAATTTTTCCTCATTTGGAGTTAATATTAACATGACTCTTTCAGCTCCATTTTCTGCTGCATCCTTAGCTTCCTGATCTGCTAAATTATTTCCTCTTATTTCTGGGGTCACTCCTTTTTGGTGTCCCTTAATGTGTACTATAGCTGTTTCTTCAGGTAGTTTTAATGCCTCTAAAATCTCTAAAACGACTCCTTCATGTACTAATCCTTTTCCTCTTGAGTTAAGTAGTCCTCTTTCTTCCCAAATTTTTCCAAAAGTATGTACTACTCCAAAAGCATGCCTTGAATCAGTGTATATAGTTCCTTTCTTGTGTGCTAAATATTCCAGTGCCTTTTTTGGAGCATATAATTCACAAGTTTGAGCTGACCAGTTTGAAGGTAATTTTCCTTTTTCAATAGTTTGCATGTTTTTTCCATCAACTACTGCATAACCTGACATTCTTTTTCCTTGTAGACATCTGGAGGAACCATCCACATAGATTATTTCCCCTTCTGAAAGGGCTTGTTCTTCAAGATCCCCCCGAACTTTTGTTTGGTATTGGATAATTTCTAAACAGTTATGTATTAGGTTATCTGCTGGTTCTCTATATAGGAACTGAGCTGGATTTAAACTCCTGTTTACCTCTAATGTCAGATCATCACTATCTATCAAGATTGCTTCATATTTTAACATTCTAGAGTCTGTCAACCATTTTTCAGCTTTCTGATTTAACTCATTTCGAACCGCAAGAGGTGTGCACACAATTAGTTTACCTCCAAAAGTAAGTTTACGACTTTCTTCTACCAGGATTGCAGTAGCGGCTATAGCTTGAATACATACTGGCCAGCCGTGGCTCACTGGGTCCAACATCTTTGATAAATAAGCTACTGGTCTCTTTACTTTTCCCCACTCCTGGACCAGAACTCTATGAGCTACCCCCTTTTCTACATTCACATACAGATGAAAGGGTTTTTCTAGTGAAGGTAAGCTTAAAGCTGGTATTGAGGCCAGTTTTAACTTCAGTTTTTCTAATTTATCATCATCTTCCTTGGTCCATTTTTTATTATCTCCCTCTGTCAACTTTTCATACAAAAATTTTACTGTCTGTGTGTACCCCTCAATCCATAATCGACAATATCCCAATAATCCGAGTAGTTTTCTGATTTCCCTCTTTGAAGAGGGAGGTGGAAGGGATAAAATTCCTGCAATTCTCTCTAGACTGAGCCTTCGACTACCCTTACTTATCAAGTGTCCAAGATATTTTACCTCTGGTTCTACAAATTGCAGTTTCCCTTTTGATACCCTTAATCCTTTTCCTCTAAGAAAATTTAAAAGTTTTATTGTAGCTTCTCTAACTTCAACTTCATCTTCCCCAGATAGTGGAAGATCATCTACATATTGGATAATTTGTATTCTAGGAGGAGTGGAGAAGGCTTGCAGTATTTTTTCTAAAGCTTGCCCAAATAAGTTTGGAGACTCCGTGAACCCCTGTGGTAATTTCGTCCATCTTAATTGCTGCTTTCTTCCAGTT
>NW_026690283.1:15375-56688 GCF_015227805.2 Hirundo rustica | reverse complement strand
GAGATGTCTTAGATGGCAAGCCAGGGAAAAAGGCAGTTTAGCAACAGCAGAGATAAATCCTGCAGCAGGACACAGCTCATCAGCTGGTTCACCATCCTAACTCATCAATCCCTCCAGGAACTCCAGGAACAAGGCAACACAACTTTGACAGTAATCCATGGGAGGGAGTGAGGGGCAGGTGAGGCAAGGGAGGGGGAGGCAGTGCAAGGCACGGCAAACAAGGGGCAGGCAGGGACAGGCAGAGAAGTCAAGGCAAGGAAGGGGGAGGCAAGGCAAGGCAAGGGAGGTGTGCATGAGGCACAACAAGGCAGGGTTATGCCAGGCAAGGCAAGGGAGAGGAAGGCAAGGCCAAGCCAGGTTTGGGTAGAGCAGGCAAGGAGAGGAAGGGATAGGCAGGACAAAGAAGTCAGTGGGGCAAAGAAAGGGAGGGTCTGCAAGGGAAGAGAAGGGAGAGGTAGGCAAGGCAAGGCACGGGAGAGGAAGGGATAGGCAAGGCAAGAGATGGGTCTGCAAGGCGAGGTAAGGGGGAGGTAGGCAGTGAAAGGCAAGGCTTATATTGGGACCCCTCTGGGTTTGTTTCCTACAGAGCACACAGTGGGTCAGACACTGGGCTGAGGGAAGGGGTCCCATGTAAACCCAGCACAGGCATTTCTCTTTTGTAATAAATGTGCTAAAGTTAATTCGTGTTATCAAATTATAAAAGGTAAATGTTGAACTGTATAAAATATGAATGTTAAAGATGTGCTCAAATGAACATAAGTAAGGGTAAAATGTAGAAACCAAAATTAGAAAATTTCCTAGCTTGGGAAGCACAGGAGGGACACGAGGAAAGTATGATTGGAATTACCAGAGAGGGGGCCTTGACACTATTGCTGCCGGGAATCCCTGAAAAGAAACAAAAAACCACGGAAGAAGAAGATACAAGTCCGGAGACCAAGATAATCACTTCAGATGGATATCTCTACTCGTCTCCGCCGAAATTAACATATACACGACACACCCGGGCTCGGCCATCAGCTGCATTGTTCCACCCTACCGGTCTATTCAGACTTCCGATACCAGGACTTGAATAATTAATGAAGACGCCTCGAAGAGGATAACGTCAGAATTTCGGACTTCACTCCGCGATCTTGTGTATAAAAAAGGGTGGCTGGAGACCAGAAATTGTGAACTGGGGGGGATACCAGGCTGGCAGAGCTTGATATCCGTGTTCACCCGGCACCGATCCCGGGCTCGGCGCTGTCCTTTTAAATTGTGGCTTTCCGAGACTGATATTTTGTCTCATAATAAAATTCTAAATTTTGATACTTTAAATTTGGTGAATTTTATTTATAACATCTTTGAAGAGGGGATTCTGCAGGGAAAAAAGAGCAGAAGAAACTCCTGTCTCCTGAGATTCCCCCTCCTCCTTCAGCAGCCATACCCCAATCAATCCGTATGAGATTTCATATGATCGCTTACATGCCAGGGAGCACAAGGCACTCAAATATGAACCCTGCCAGAGCCCAGCCCTTCTTGAGGGTGTGGGGGAATGGAATTTCAGTAGGAGTTGACCCAAAATGATACTTTGCCACTTGTGGGTTTGTCACAGCCTTAGAAGTTGTGCAAGATCTTTGTCCCAACACTTGCTCACCTTTCAAATGCACACACGTGCCTAGGGGCAATTCAGGTTCCCGGAAGTGGTGGCTGCTTCCCTTTGAAACAGGAGCTGTTGCCTTTTCTGGTGTGCTTAACTCCCTTCTAACTATTAGAAAAGTGGATGAGTAAAGGGAATTACCCTGGAGGAAAGGACCAGAACCTGGGAAAAGGATGAAACATATCTGAATTACAAATGAAATCTATTTCATTTGTGTATTTAGCACTAATCTATTATTACAAACAAAATCATGTTTCTGAGCTGAAGCTGCTCACACCCTGGAAAGATTTTTCAGTTGCTGTGTTATTTAAAGGATGTCCACAGGCTGTGGAGCAGCCCGGCTCTCTGCCCCTCTGCCCACAGGGGTGCAGCACTCCAAGCTCCCCCAGGAGCCACAAGAGGGCTGGCAGAAGGGCAGGCGTCCTCAGCAGTGACACCACCACTGCACTGTTCTCCCTGCTCTGCTCCTGCCAAGACTCGGGATGGCCAAATCCCCCCAGGCTGTGCATTCCACAGCATGGCCACCATTCCCCTCGGGAGCAGCCCACGCCCAGTTTGGCTCAGGGATGGGCTGATGAGTCCTGTCCCAGGAAGAGGCACCCAGGGCCGGGCTGCTGCCACTCCCTGCTCCAAGTGCCTCCTTCCAGCCGGGCTCTGGGGGTGCTGAGGCTGCTCTGGGCTCTGCCAGGGCTCTGCTAGGGCTCAGCTCTTGGCCACACTGGGTCCACTCCCCGTCACATTGCTCCAGGCACCTGAATCACACCTGGAAGAAAGGGAAACGGGCAAGGGAGTTGTGGTTTAATGCAGTTTTTATTCAAAAAATCCTAGCTAGCACAACAAAAAGTTGTCCTCAAGTCCTGCATCTCCTCTGCAACCACTTGTCCTGTGTAGAAATATGGCTCTTGCTGCTGAGGACTCCAGGACGGTGTAGATGAATGTAGACGAGAGATCTCTGAAGTTCGGTTTTAGAAGAAGGGGTTTATTGTATAAGATGGGAGGCCTTGCTCAGAGCCGCCAGGCGCAGCTGTAGCATGGCCTTGGAAGGTGGGGGTAGTGAGAGATAAGGAAATTCCAAGAGCAAGATGCAAGAGGTAAACAAAGAGATAAGAGGAGAGAAGAGACAGAAGAGACAGAAGAGACAGAAGAGACAGAAGAAACAGAAGAAGAAGAGAGAGGCCCACTCTCGCAGCCCCCTGATAAGGGGTCTCGAGGTGGGCTGTAACAGGGTTGTGCCAATGGGGTTACAGATACTTGATACTTCAGGGGGGTGTTACAAGTGTGGGATAAATCATACATTGGGGGTTGTTTTCCTAGGCATCCAGCAGCTAGGACATCTCAAACATCAAAACTTACTTTCAATTCTATCTCAGTTACAGGTTTCACATTCTCAGAATCTAAGCAATCATATTTATAGGGCTTTCTGGCTTCATCCTTCCCAACAGTCCTGCCTCCTCTGTGCCAGCTCTTGCTCTCCAGTTGCTCCTCACAGGCCACAAGGAGCTGGCAAAGACCCTGTGCAAGCACCATGGACAGGTTTTAATGCTAAGTTCAATTTATCTTCAACTTTGAGTAGAATTATCCTTCCTCAAAAAATAACCCCTGCTTGCCATTTTTCAAAAAACTCACATAGTGTTATGTTTCCCTCAAAAACATCTTGAAGAGTGTGATATATGTCCGAAAGTTAATTAGTGTTAAGCAATAAAATGTGTAATTAGTTTGCTGCAGAATGTAATAATGTATCTTATAACATTAATCTACTTAAAATTAAATTTAAAATCAATAAACTAAAAGGTGTATACAGGGTTAACTGAGACAAAAGCTGCACAGTAAGGCACAGAAGATCTCTGCAGGGAATCGTTGCAAAGATAGCACAAAGGGACAGAAAAAGGAGATAAGTGCTCTGATGACCCCCTGATTGTATCAGATCACTATCTTATCTGTTCCAGCCCGATGTTACCATTTCCAAAAAACTTCTCCAGACACAGCCATCCGGACATTGTTCTGCCTTTGAGAAACTATTCACCAGACCCCAGACACAGACATGAATGTCTAATGAAGCTACCTCAAGGCACGAGTCTCACGGTCTCAGCCGGACCCCAGCGAAAGACTGTATAAAAATCCGCAGCTTGGAGACCCAATTCGTGAACTTAGGGAGTGACATACTGACAGAGTGTGTTACCGTGTTCACCCAGCGCCGATCCCGGGCTCGATGCTGTCCTTTTAATTGTGGCTATCAGAGACTGTTATTTTGTCTCTCAATAAAATTCTAAAATTTTGATTTATAGAATTTGGTCTATCGTATTTATTACAAAGAGAAAAACACATTTACTGTTTTTATATCTTTCAGTTTTCATAAGGAAATCTCTCTGGCTTTGTTTTGTTCTGGTACTGCAGGCTTCAGACCCAGTACTTACAGTCTGATTGAAGATGTGTTTCATGGCATAGAAGAATCTACCACAGAGAATGAAGGGTAACAGTTTAAAATTAATTTTATTTGGACTATCAGTTGTGGTCCTTATAAAAACCCTTTCCAAGGGTTGGGTTTTCAAGCTGGAGTATGAAGTCCAGTGAATTTCTCTGGATAATGATGCAGCCTCATCTCACCAGATGCAGAAATGGGCCAGAATCCAGCATTTTGAGTGTGAATTTGGGTCCTGGCCTTGCCCCAAAGGAGAGACAGGATGTTCCCTGCAATATCTGCATAGAGCAGACAGAACAGATGGGAGGGGTTTGCAGGGCCCCTGGGAGGGAATACTGGGGTTCCTGTCAGCAGGATCCTTTTGTAGCTTCAGGCTGGGGTGGGCAGCAGTTCCATCTGCAGCTTCCATGTGCTGCTCCAGCAGCTGCTGCTGGGGACCCTGAGGGAAGAGGCCATGGGAGGGATGGAAATGCTGCATGGACAGCAGCAGCCAGGGCCAGGAATGAGCTTTGCCTTCCTGGCTGGTGAAATGAGGCTCCTCCTTTAGTGCAAGAGGAGGCAAAGATAAGGTCAAATTCAACAGTTCAAGGAAAAACGCAGAGAATTGGAAGCCTCTCAAAATGCCACACTCATTCATCTGTTAGCTCTTCAGTGTCAGTCCTTGTAAAAAGCCTTTGCAGTTTTCCTTTGGATTCCAGGGCCCAGAGCTGGGCTTCAGAGTTCAACTGATTTTTAATTTTTCAGGTTTTTAAACAGAGCTCTGAATTGGACATCTCTTGTCAATTTTTCTGCTCTCCTGACCTTGAAAAAGGTTTTGTGCTCCTGTGAGCCACATCTGGAGGGGTGGTTGGCAACCATGGAATCCTCTGGGAAAACACTTGATTGACTTCATGGCGTGGCTGAAAGCTCAGCCTGAGGAAAGAACTGTTCCAGATGCCTCTGTCCATGTCCAGCTCCTCACAGCTGAGTCCCTGAACACACAGGGTGGTTTATAGGGATTTATTTTCTCCTCCTGTTCACTTGGAGATGATTTTGCAATCCTTTAGAGGAACATCTGACCAGCCCCTGTCCCCATTCCATTTTATTCTCTCTACTTTGGAGCTGGCCTGCTGGGTATGACATGGAAATTGGTAGTGTCTCCCTGTTCTTCCCTCCAGCCCTCAATTGTAACCTGTATTAAACACTGCAAAAGACCTCATTTATCTGGTGGGGAAGATGTGAGGTGGAGAAAGTTAATAGGATTTGTTTTCATGAACCTTATGATAGTAAAGAAAAATGAGGTTTGTCATTTTGGTGTGGCGCTGGGTGTTGGGATTTGGGAGTTTATTTCTTGTTCTTGTTATTTATTAGTATTACTTTTCATTGGCAAGACTTTGAAATCTTAGACATTAGTAACAATGGATGGATTTCACTCACTGGAAAATTCCCTTGCTTTTCCCACCAGGATTAAACTGTGAAATTGACTCCAAGTTGCCAGTGGATTCTAAAGATGGAAAATCTTTAGATTTTCCAAATGATGGGTTTGGTGTGGTTTGGAGCTGGGGAAGGGTCTCATCCCCTCCCAGAGGTGCCCCAAGCCCTCTCTGCTGCCACGTCTGCACTCGCGGCCCCTCACGGCTGCCCTGTGCTGGGGACATGGTGGGACCCAACTCCTGCCAGGGCTGAGGCTCCTCATGGCCCCTCACAGCCCTTCATGGCCCCACAGAACCTCTGCTAGCTCCTCATGGCCTCTCATCGGCCTTCATGGCTCTTCATTTACCCTCACATCCCCTCACATCCCCTCATGGCCCCTCACACCCTCAGGCATGGGCTCCTCCCAAAGGAGAAGGGGTCGGGCCCTGCTTGCTCTCCTTTCATTTCGGTCCCTTCACAGCCATGAGTAAAGAAAGGCTGAAATGGAGCCTTTCCCCAGCGTTTCCCTCGGGGTTCATTGCGGCTGAAGCTGTGTGCTGGCGCTGGCCCCAGCACGAACATCCCTGCAGCCCCCCAGGCCTTTGCTGTCCCCCCGTGTCCATTCCCTGTGCCCGAGTCCCGCCCGGCTCTGGCAGCAGCAGGAGCCGCAGCGCAGCGGGCGCCGGCCCGGCCCAGCCGGGGCTCCCGGGCAGGAGCAGCAGCAGCGCCGGCCCCTTCCCACCTGCTCCTGCCTCGCCTTCCAAGGGCTTTTTCCAGCTGAATGCTGGAGTAGAGCAACAATCACCCACAAACAGCCGCGATTCCTCAGGGCCCGGCTGTGCTGCCCTGACCCAGCCTCCACAGAAAGAAAGGATCGGGTTCCAGCGCTGTTTTCAGCACTGTTTTATTCACCCTGAGGCGACAGCAGGAGGCTGCTGCTGCCTTTGCCTTGGGAACTGTAGATCCTGTCTGCTCTTGTCCCTCCTCTGGTTGCCACTTGAATTCTATCCATAAAACTGCAATTGCCTTTTTGATCAGTGCCACCCAGAGAGCTTTCACAACAGGAAACTCTGGCATCTTGAGTAGCAGATCCTCAAATGTTCACAAGTCCCTGAGCACAAAGTTGAGGAGAATTAAAGCCACACAGGCCACATTTGCAGCACTCAAACACAGCCCTGTTGCTGCTGCGGCTGAAATAGAATCAATTGACAGAGGCCATCACAGAAATTGCTTCTGGAGTGTCAAATATAATGAAAAAATCCATCAGGAGAAAGAGAAAGCAGAATTCCTTGACTCACTTCATCGCTTCCTCTGAGCAGCAGCACGAAGTGGAGATGCCCAGAGGTATTTCCAGCTGCTGCTGTTCTGAGTTGGAGCCCAGCCTGCTGCCCAGTCCCAGCAGAACCTGAGCCCAGCCCGGGGAGCTCCTGCAGCGTCGGGAGCTCAGAGCATGCGGGGCCAGGCTCAGAGCCCCGGGCACGGCCGCTGATTCTGGGGCAGCGACACAGGCGGAATGTCCTGCGGCCCAAACCTCCTGCTCCTACCACACAGCACCCATTGTTCTCCCCCGCCTCCTCCTCCCCTCCCAGCACGGCACAAATTCCAGCTCGGAGGAGGCTTCCCAAGAGAGGGCACAGGCTCCTGTTTCAGCCTGAGCGTCCCTGCAGAGGAACAGGGCATTTTTCAGGCAGTTTCACAAGCTCAGGCTTCTCATTTCATGAGCCATCTGGGATGAAAATGGTGTTTTTCAGAAAGACAAAACCAGAGGGAATGGATTAGAAATTATTAGAAAAAATGACCCTTCTTACAGACCAACTTCACCAAGTGACTCCCTGCATTTCTCCTTTTCAGATTCTTTCAGTCATCTCCTCGGAGATGTTCACCTTGTTCTGGTGCTTCTCATAAACTGATTGTACTCTTGATTTAGATCAACACAAGAAATGTAGAATCATATTAACTGAACACAGAAACAAACTCCCTCTGCCAGCCCATTTTCATTCTCTAGATCACTTTCCAGGCATCCATGGAATGATTTTCACACAACTCTCCACTCCAAGCTGCAGTCTCTGGAGATTCTTTCTCTGCATTCAGCCAGGCTTGTATTCCCTAACTATTCCTGGAACCCCATCATGTTTTCTTAGGGTAGAACAGTAACAATGAAAACCATGGCACAAGTCCCCAGTCCACCAGGAGAAGAAAGAACAAGTTGTAAAGTTCTCCAAACATTTGTCCTCCTTTGCTGCAAGAGTCGTGTTGTACACACAGTGTGGAAAGCCAAGAGAAGCTGCAGTTGATGGCACATCTTGTGACAGAAGCTGCACCTCATTCTCCAGGAAAGGTTCTTGAAAAGAGCAGACAGCACTGTGGAGAAGATTCCTGGAAAACTGAAACAGCTTTCCAGAAGTGAAATGAAAATGAAAAGAAAAAAACCAAGATGTATTCCTCGATTTATTTCTATGCTCCATTTTTCATGGTGCACTACTTCTCCATCCCATTAATTCCAAATGGATCTCACCTCTAAGACCGATGACATAGCGAGTTTTAGACACTGTAAATACCATGAGCTATGCACAGTTTGCCATATCCTGTTTTTGTTGGAAAGCAATGCTGGAGACACAAGTATAGTTCTTGGGTCGGACACGAATCCTACAGGCAGGGAATGTGCCCTGACAGTGTCTGAGCCTCAGCAGGGACAATGCACAGCAGCGTTGCTGTGCTGGGTTTCCATGGAACCATGCCAGGAGCAGCTGCTGAGGTCAGAAGCCATGGCAGCCACCACCCTGCTCCAAAGGCCCTTGGCAGGGTGGGCTCCTGCCCTGGCTCTGTGTGCCAGGAGCCGGCAGCGCTGGGTGCAGGGAGCCCAGGGAGGGCACAGAAATGCTGGGCTGAGAAATGCTGGGGGGGACAGCGAGAGGGGCGTGTGCAGCCGGCCAGGGCACAGGAGCAGCACGCACAGGGGGCACAGCCTGCAGGACAGATGGCCAAGGGCTGGGCAGGGCTGGCAGGGCCACAGGCACCCAGGCCTTTGTCCCCTGGGCTCTGGCAGCGCCTCTGGAGGCCCCACAGAAGGAACTTTCCTTTCAGGGGCTGCACTTTGGTCCTCCCTAGACCCTCCCTAAGGAGGCTGGCAGGGGTTGCAGTTTGATGACATTTGTCCTTGCTGCCCCTCCCATCCCACTGCCCCACAAACAGCCCCGAGGCACGCGTGAGGGACAGGCCCTGCTGTGCCAGGCCTGGGCTCAGGGCTCGGCCTTTCTGCTTCCTCCAGCCAAGCCCCAGGCCTTGCTCAGCCCTGCAGTTCCTGCTGCTGTGCCCCAAGCTCACTCGGCCAGTGTTGGAAAGGGACTTGAGGTACCTCGATCCTCTCGGGCAGTGTATGGGAGAAAACAACAAACTTCTCAGGAGAGTGGAGAACAAACTTTATACTTGCAAACTTCAGAAAATGAATACTTGGGAAATCTTAAAGCAACATGGAGTTACAGTAAATCATTTCACAGGGCACTAATAGAGTAAACTCTAACCTGTCCAACTTCGAGTTCTCCAGATTTTGAGAAGAGGAAGTCAGGAAAAGAGATAGGGGGAGAGAGAATTCCACAGTTGCCCTTGGATCCAGCACCATCTCAGCTGCTGTGAGCTCCGGGGCTGTGAGACATGTCAGTGTCACACTGGTGTCACAGCCTCCTCTGCTCAGGTCCCTCTCACGGGTGGGGTTTTTGGGGTGCCAGGGGCTTGGCAGCCACTTGGGGATGCACCAAAGGCTGCAGTGGCTGGGGCTGGGACAGAGGAGTGGGTTTACTTCTCAGAGGAGGGGAATTCAGAGCCCTTTTGTCCCCTGTGGGCTGAGGGTCTGCCTTTCCAATGGCCCTGCAGCTGCCAAAGGGGCCTTTTTTGCTCAGCTGAGAACAGTTCTGCTGAAAGCCTGTCATAAACCTGCTTTTCCTGCAAAGGTTCCCAATGAATCCCCATTTTTTTAGAGTCCCCTGTCTTCTGTGTGTGCAGGTGTGAGAACTGAAGGGTGGAACAGCTCTGCTGGGGGGAAGTTCTGTTTTTCTTGTTTGTTTTCCTTTCCCTTTTTTTTTTTTTTTTTGGTTGGTTTTTTGTTATTTGTGGTTTTTTGTTTTGTTTTGTTTTTTGTTTTGTTTTTTTTGTATCTGTGGTTGTTTTTTGGGGAGGCTTTTGGGGTGGGTTTTTTTTGGGGGGGGGTGGGAGGTTTGTGTTTTCATATGGGTTTTTTTGTTGGCTGGTCTTTTGGGGCTTTTTTTTTTTTTTTTTTTTTTTTTTAATTAACTCCCCCTGACAGCTCTGGGCAGAGCTCTGTACCTCTCTCTGACACTTGCCTGTGGCACTGTGGAGGTGGCCAGGGGGACCTTCCCCGAGCTGTGTGCACAGCAATGCACATCAGCCCAGGCCGGGGGTGCTCAGTGCCCGGTCAGTTTTGCTGTCTGGCTGTGGCTCTGGACGCTTCCCTTGGAGCGTCTCCAGGCAGGGAACGTTGGAGCTGTCACCACCGTGGTGTCACAGAGAGGGGAACGCTGGGGCTGTCCCGCTCCTGCCCCGGCCCCAAGAGCTCTGCCAGCGCCTGGAGGAGACACAAAGGCTGAGCCCAAGGGTGAGAACTGCAGAAGGGGCTGAGCTGGGAGGGAGGCAGCGGGATCATGGAGTCCAGGCCCTGGCCCTGCACAGACAGCCCAACAGTGGCAGCCTGGGCATTCCCGGGAGCAGTGTCCAAAGGCTCCTGGAGCTGTGGCAGCCTCACAGCTGTGACCATTCCCTGGGGAGCCTGGTGAGTGGTCAAGCCCCCTGTAGGGGAAGAAGCTTTTGCTGGTCTCCAGCCCGCAGCTGGCCTGGCCCAGCCCCAGCCGTTCCCTGGGGTGCATTCCCTGCTGGCCCCGGGGCAGAAGTCTCAGCTGCCCCTGCTGCTGTCCCTGGGCAGGAGGCGCAGCCCCCGGGGAGCTCTGAGCTCCGTCTGCTGGGCTGCGGCCGAAGCGAGCCAGTGCCGGCAGAGCTCTGGGGAAAGGTCCCGGCCCTGGCTTGGGGCTGGGCCAGTGGCCCAGGGAGCAAATCAACTTGCAGCTGCTGCCCCAGAGCAGGGAAGAGCAGGAATTGCTGGCTGGGAGAGACTCTTGCCAAGGGCCTGCAGTGCCAGGACACAGGCCATGGCTGGACACTGCTTGGGGCCAGGGTGAGCTGGGATGTGGGGATGGACTTGTTCCCTGGGAGGGCGGTGGGGCCCTGGCACAGAGTGGGAGGAAAAGCTGCGGCTGCCCTGGAATGGCTGGAAGTGTGCAAGGGCTGGTTGGAGGGGACTTCCTGCCCAGATGGGATGGGATGGGATGGGATGGGGCAGTGTAATGTGGGGATTGCAATGTAGGTGTGGTAGGAAAGTTGGGAGAGGTAGGGATTGCAATGGGGGGAGATGGGGTGGTTTGGGCTCCTGGAGTAGGGGAGTAGAGGGAAAGAAAGCAAGAAGCAGTTTTTAAAGGCTGCTGGTGCTTTTAGGAATTTTGGGGCCTGGAAGTGTCTTGTGGGAGGTTGCAGTGAAATTGGGAAGGCTGAATTTAAGGTGCTGTGCTGTGCTGTGCAGGGCTGAGGTGGAGCGGCAGTGATTTTGGGAGGGTAAGGGCACCTGCTCCCAAGAAAGAAAGAAATAAAGAAAGAAGGAAAGAAAGAAAGAAAAAGAAAGAAATGAGAGAGAAAGAAGGAAAGGAGGAAGGAAAAAGGAAGAAAGGAAGGAAGGGTTTTAAATGCAGCTCTATACGTCTAATTTAAGAAGCAACAAAGTTGAAGTTATCAGCAATGCAATTTTATTTAAGTATCATTTTATAATCAAGCATATACAAAAATTTGGAAGTGAATATTTAAAGTAATGTTCAGAAAAGGCATAAGCAAAAACAACCAGGGTACAGAAGGGGGCGTTCTCACCCTACCTCACGTACAAAACAAAGTAATCCAAGTTAAACTTATAAACTCTATGCTAATAAATATTCATTAATATTTCCAGTGAATCTCCTATTTTCAGTTCTTAAAATCTATGTCAGTATAGTACATAGCACATGCTCCACTTGTTGTTAGGGGGTCTTCTTGGCTTTTTGGTGCTCTTCTTCAGATGAAGGCTCATCATCTTCCTCGCGTCCTATGAATAACCTTAGTGGTTGTGCATGCACTCTAAGTTTTTTGTTATACATAACTAAGCATTATGTTCCAAAAAGTAATTATTTCCTGGATCAAACCACCACCCAAACTCCCTGCCTTGGAATAGTCCCAACTTTGTCCATCTCAAGGCCAGTTCTATCTAAAGACATCCTGTATCCCATAACATCTGCAAAGGGCCCATCTCCCTACCTTGGAGTAGTCCCAGCTTTGGCCAATCCAGCTTTGAAACTCTTGCTTATCTCAAACTGCATCCTGTATCTTATTTTTCTCATGTAGCATCTGCCAAGGGGCCCATCTGCTTTGTAACACTACTCACATCTACTTTTTCCTTTACTACTTTATAACACATATTTTCTAAAATATATATTTTTAAAATATTGATATGATTACAATTAGCATGAATAATTTCAATTTCATTTAGTACATATTTATAGTTTGAGATCAGCAATGTCCCATTGATATTGATCCTCAGCACATTAAATGCAAACTAATTAAATATGAAAATCAAGACCCTTCATGGCTGACAATCAATCAGACTTTGTCCTCACCCCATCCCCACCATTTCCCTCATCCAACCCCTGGCACTCCTATGGATCAGGAACAGTGTGGTCAGCAGGAGCAGGGCAGTGATTCTTCCCCTGTGCTCGACACTGGTTGGGCAGCACCTCAAGTGCTGTGTCCAGTTCCTGGCCCCCAATTAAGGAAGGACATGGAGGGGCTGGAGTGTGTCCAGAGAAGGGCAACAAGGCTGGTGAGGGGTCTGGAACACAAGTCCTGTGAGGAGCAGCTGAGGGAGCTGGGGTTGTTTATCCTGGAGAAGAGGAGGCTCAGGGGAGACAAGGCAGTGTCAGGGCACAGGTTGGACTTGATGATGTCCAAGGTCTTTTCCAACCTTGCTGATTCTGTGATTCTCTGAAACCACCCTTGCAGCAGTTGCAGGATGAGCCCCGGGTCTCCTCTTCAGAAGGTCCAGCAGCCCAGGTGCCTCAGCTTCTCCTCACAGCCCCAAAGCCCATCCTGTCAGTCCTGCAGAGCCTCTGCAGCTCCTCCTCCTTGCCCAGAACAGGGAGCCCCACAGCCAGACACAGCAGCCCAGATGTGCCCCCCTGGCCTGTGGTGCCTCTGGCAAGGGAGCAGCACGAGGCACTGCAGGAGCCTGCAGACAATTCCTGAAGCACTTGGAGGATGATCCTGCTCCCCAAGGGATGTTCCCATGGTGCCAAGTCAGGAACTGAAATGGGGAGTGGGGCCAGGGAGGAAAGGGCAACCAGGGATGGGCTGTTTGCCAGGGAGGAGACAGGGATGGGCAATAGGAAGGAATTTGTAGCAGGAAGGGTAAAGAAAGCCAAGGTGAAGCAAAGGAAATGCTCAGGGCAGTTTTGGAGTGGCTGCCAGGCAGCCCTGGCTCTGAGCAACAACGTCTGCAGTGGCACAGGAAACTCACAGCTCATGGGAACAAACTTTCTGGCTGACTTCAGAGGCCACCACAAACCTGAGTGGTTTCCCTGCTGTCCCCCAGCCCTTCCTGGCCCCAGGGGCTGATGATGGCATTTGTGCTCCCTCAGGTTCATCTCCCCACACCAACACCATGGGGGTGCTCACGCCTGCTCTGGGCAGTGCAAACAGGGGCTCCTGAGCCAGTGCTGCCGTGTCTGTGCCTGCAAGGATGCGGCACCTGTGTGAGCTGGGGGAGAGGCCAGGGCTGCAGAGGGGGGATGTTGTTGGCAGGTGCATGAGGACGCTCTGGGACGCTGCCCTGGGGTGTCCAGCGCAGTGGGGATGGATCAGCCCCTGCTCTGCTGCTCCTTCCCATCTCCCCCAGGGCACCTTGCAGAGCCCCAGCCATGCTGTTTGCCCCCAGCCTGCCCACGGCCACCCTGGGGCTGCTCACGGGGCTTTTCTCTGCTGAGCATTGGCCTGGGCGTGTTCTGGAGAGAGCCTGGGCAAGGAGCCTGGAGCCCCCAGGCCCTGCCCTGAGGCGTCAGCGCTGCCCCAGCAGTGCCCATGGCCTGTCCCTGCTGCAGCCCCGGCACTGCCACCCCCAGCACTGTGCCCGGCCCCGAGAGCACTCAGGCCCTACAGCAACACCAGGGCCAGGAGGGCAGCGGGGCAGGGGCACGGGAGCAGCACTGGCAACACCAAGTGCTGCTGCTCCTGGGCACAGCTGCTGTGCCAGCACTGATCTGCCCCCAGCTCTGCACACAGACATTGCTGCTGCAGCTGCAGAGAAGGGAACAAAAGGGGGATCTCTGCAGAAAACTTGGCTCGGAGATCCTTTAGTTTGTTTAAAGCCACCAAGAGTGCAAGCCCTCATTGACACAGTCTGTGGCCACAGGGAAGGTGGAGTGAAACAAAATGAGAAATGGCACCGTGACATATCATTGTGGAGATTAATTAAGAAAAAGAAAGAAAAAGATCCTCCAAAATGAAACCAACAAGAAGTATCAAATATAACTTTTATTACAAGTGATTTGCAGAAATTGGCCAGCAGTTTAATGTTCCTGAAACCATCCAGTCATCAGTCTCCAGACTGCAGCCTTGAGCTCCTGGTTCCTCAGGCTGTAGATGAGGGGGTTCAGGGCTGGAGGCACCACCGAGTACAGAACTGACAGGGCCAGATCCAGGGATGGGGAGGAGATGGAGGCGGGCTTCAGGTAGGCAAAAATGCTAGTGCTGAGGAACAGAGAGACCACAGCCAGGTGAGGGAGGCAGGTGGAAAAGGCTTTGTGCCTTCCCTGCTCAGAGGGGATCCTCAGCACAGCCCTGAAGATCTGCACATAGGAGAAGACAATGAACACAAAACAACCAAGTCCTAAACAGGCACTAACAGCAATGAGCCGAAGTTCCCTGAGGTGGGATTTGGAACAGGAGAGCTTGAGAATTGGGGGTATTTCACAGAAGAACTGTCCCAGTGCATTGCCCTTACAAAGGGGCAGTGAAAATGTATTGGCCGTGTGCAGCAGTGAATAGAGAAAGGCACTGGCCCAGGCAGCTGCTGCCATGTGGGCACAAGCTCTGCTGCCCAGGAGGGTCCCGTAGTGCAGGGGTTTGCAGATGGACACGTAGCGATCATAGCACATGATGGTCAGGAGGAAATACTCTGCTGACATGAAGAACAAAAGGAAAAAGAGCTGTGCAGCACATCCTGTGTAGGAGATGTTCCTGGTGTCCCAGAGGGAATTGTGCATGGCTTTGGGGACAGTGGTGCAGATGGAGCCCAGGTCGGTGAGGGCCAGGTTGAGCAGGAAGAAGAACATGGGCGTGTGCAGGTGGTGGCCGCAGGCTACGGCGCTGATGATGAGGCCGTTGCCCAGGAGGGCAGCCAGGGAGATGCCCAGGAAGAGGCAGAAGTGCAGGAGCTGCAGCTGCCGCGTGTCTGCCAGTGCCAGCAGGAGGAAGTGGCTGATGGAGCTGCTGTTGGACATTTGCTCTTGCTAGACATGGAGAACTGTAAAAAAAGAATCATGAAATAGTTCAGTTTGTAGAGGATTTAAAATATCCCAGCACAGCTTGGTGGCACTTTCCCCCCACTGCCTGCCCAGGGCTCTGCTGCCTGGAGCTGTCCCTGCCTGCAGCTGCTTCCCTGTGCCCAGGGCTGGGCCCTGCCAGTGCTGCCAGAGCCCAGCCCAGCCCTGGGGGCTCAGCTCTGCCCTGCAGAGCCCTCCCAGCTCAGGCACTGCCCAGGGGCAGCTCTGGCTCTGCAGGCTCTGATGGCAACCTCAGAGCAACCCTGAGGAGGCTGGAAAAGCGACACTGGTGCTGCCTGCAAGGGACCCTCTGCTGATTTCTGTCACTGCCTGGTTTATTAAGATCTGAGAGAAAATTGTTTGATTTTTCTCAACCTGAATTGAGAGATGAATAGCTATGTGCAATTTCCCCTTCAGGCAACACAGAGCAGTAGATTAATAAAGCAGGATTTTCTCTTTTATGCTGCCTCTGCCCGTCTGTGCTCCCTGCAGAATCTCCTTGGAAATGTTCTGCAGTTAAATGTCATGCTGGGAGCAGTCCTGAACAATGCAGCATCCTCACCACACAAGGAGAATACTTCCACGCCTTACCAGCTGTCTCCTTCCACCCAGATCTTGTCCCCCAGTGCTGGGAGCAGCTCCCAGGGCTGGCTGAGAGCTGTCCCTGGCAGGCAGCAGAGTCCCTGCCCAGCACAGCGCCCTGGGCTGCAGGACCCTGCTCTGCAGGACAGCCCTGGGCACCCCTGGCTGCTCTGCACAAGAGATAATCAGAGAATGTACTCACAGAGTCTGTAGGCATTGGGATGTTCCAGCTTTAGGAGATCACTGCAGGAGCTGCAGCTGCCTTGTGTCCTGCAGCCAGAGGTTCCTGTGTCAAGGGCTGGGAGTGATTCTCCCTCAGTCACTTCTCAGCTCCTTCCCAGCCCTGAGTGATTGAAGCTCTCTGTGCCTGTGTGCTGTGCCCGGGGTGGCTGCAGGCAGTGCCCCAGCCCTGCTGGGCTGGGAGAAGAGTTGCTCATCAAGAGCAATGTGCTTTTAAGCTCCTCTTGGTTCCAGGAGCTGCCTCTGTGCCAGGAGCCCAGTCCAGCTCAGCAGCACAGACAAAGCACAAGGACTTTAATGAACCTCTTGGGGCTTTGGTGCTGTTTACATCAGACTCAGTCCCTCAGAGTGTGATCAAAAAACTTCTCAAGAACTCACAGTCAGATTAAAAGTCCAAAGTTTCTTTAACTTTTAATGGGTCCCACTGAGGGACACAACTCATAGGAAAGTGTCCCCAGATTCCAGTTAAGCAGAACACTGCAAGCACTGTGGACTGGTGAGGACAAACAAGGAAAAGGTGTCTTTGGGTGCTGAGCAAACCTGGATGTGTTTCAGGAATGCAAAGGGCCAAGGCCTGAGCCCCAGCCCCTGGCAAGGCAGATCCTGTCCCTCCCTCCTTGCTCAGGGCTCTTCCCAGGGCACTGGGATGTGGGGATGTGCAATGCCAAGGGCAGCACCATGGGGTGGCCCCTGCCAGGCTGCTGAGCAGGGACAAGGAGGCAATGAGGCCCCAGGGCTGCAAGGGTCACTTGTCCCCTCCTGGCCTCAGTGCCAGGGCCAGCAGCCATGGCCAAAGTGCTGCAGGAGTTGGCTCTGTCAGGGCCTTTCAGCTGCTGCCCATCCCTGTGCCCTCTCCAGCCCAGGCTGTCCTACGGTGTCCATGCCCTGTGCCTCTGTCCCTGCAGGCTGTCGTCATCCCCCGGCTGCCCCACCTCGCTGGCCCCTTCCTTTGCTGACAGCTCTGCATCCTGCCTGCCTCTGCCTGGGCACACAGAGCCTTGGGCTGCTCCAGACTCCTTCTGGGAGATGTGTTGTACCACAGCCCTGCCCTGGGAGAGAAATTCCTTTCTCCTGGTGTCCAGTCTGGACTTCTCCAGCTGCCCTCTGCATATTTTTTTCTTTCTCTCTCTCTTTTCTGCCATGTCAAAATGATCCCCCATCTCTGAAATCAGCCTTCAAGCACTCCCAGGGCTCTCGTCCCCTGTCCTCAGTCTCCACTCCACTGAGCACAGAGCTCCTTTGTCCCTATGCAGTGGTCAAGGGCTTGAGGCCATGGGCACCTGGAAAAGAAGGACGGTTCCTTTCTTTAGGAAGGAAACCACAGAACCTCATTGTTTTGAAGGCAGATGAGAGGCACTCACCAGAGGCCAAGGCAAGCCAGACCTGTTTGTCCTTGCAGCTTTTTTTCTGAGAGCAGCCTTTGGATATATGGGGAGTTTGGAGGTGGATTTCCATTTGAGCCATGAGTGCCTTTACCAGAATGACAATTCTCTTCCACAGGAAGGAAAGGGCAGAGCCCCAGTGTTTCAAAGGCTGATTAGAGGCAGCCCCAAGGAGGCTGAGGCCAATGCCAGCCAGATCTGTTTGTCTTGTCTGCTTCTGTCTGGTAGCAATCCTTGGATTAAAAGAGAATTTGGGAGGCCAAATTCCAGTTTTGTTCATGGGTGTCTGGACAGGAAGAACAGTTCTCTTCCATAGGAAGGAGCCCTAGTGTTTCAAAGGCAGATGAGAGCTGGCTCTCAAGAAGCCAGGGGAACCTAGATATTCCTGGCAGCTTGTTTCCTGGAAGCGTTCTTTTGATATATGGAATTTCAGAGGTGAATTCCCAATTTTGGCCATGCACACCTGGATTTGAAAGATGTGTTTTCCATGGCAAGAAAAGCAGACCTCCGCAGTGTTTTGAAGGCAGGCAAGAGGTGGCCCGCAAGAGGCCAAGACCATCCAGAGCTGTCTGTTCTGGCAGGTTTCATCTGGGAACAATCCTTGGATATAATCAAACTTGGAGGTAGAACCCAAATTTTGGCCATGGGCACCTGGACGAGAAGGACAGTTCTTTCCGACAGGAAGGAAAGCACAGAACTCCAAGGTTTCAGGGGCAGATGAGAAGTGACCCTCAACATGCCAGGGTCAGCTGGACCAGTCAGGCAGCCCCCAGGAGGCCAAGCCAGCCAGACCTGTTCCATGTTTCCTTGGATCCATTGGTCCCTACAGTGTCACAATTGTCCCTTGGTTCCATGCGACCTTGCAGTGTCAACAAGGTTTGCTTGTTTCCATGATACTGTGAAATAACTCAATGGCCCCTTAGATTTACTAAGGTCTCAGAGTGTCACAATGATTTCCATGGCTCCGTAAGTTCCTGCAGTGTCACAGTGGTCCCTTGGTTCTATTGGGCTCCCCAGGATCACAATGGCCCCTTGGTTCCACAAGGCCTGGCTGTGTCACACTGGCCCCTTGCTTCCATGGGGACCCATAGTGTCACAATGACCCCTTGTTTCCATGAGACCTGGCAGTGTCACAGTGGTTGCCTTGGTTCTGTGGTGTCACAATGACCCTTTGGTTCCGTGGGGACTCACAGTGTCAGAATGGTCTCATTGCTTCCATGAGGCCCTGCAGGGTCACAGCTGCTCCTTGGTTCCACAAGGCCCTGCAGAGCCCCTTGATTCACACGGCCTCTGTCGTGGTTTGGACTCATGAGCTGAGATGAGGACTGTGAGTGTCCTGGGGTAACTTTATGATGCTTGTATCCCCAGTTGTCTGTTTTGTTTGTGCTGTATATTGAGTCCTGTGCCTTTAAAACTGGTTCTAAGAGCAAGGAGAAGTGCGGAGTTTGTTTTGAGAAAACTGCCTGACTCCTCCACATTCTTCTGCGGATGTGGTGTTCGGCAGAGGCTTGGAGAGACTGCAGGACAGAGATTTCTTTTGCTTTTAGTTAGTTTCAGCTAGCTAGGGCAGAGAAGTTCCTGTCGGGTGTCGGGTTACCGGAGCCGCGGGAGAAATGCCTCATGCTGTCATGGTCAGCAGATCTCACTTTATTAAGGTTGCATTACATTTTTATACTTTTCATAATTAGCTCATACATATTGCAAAAGCCAAGCTCATCATTGGACATAACTAATTAACGCAAGCATTACTTAGCATCGACCTCAATAATTGCAAAACAGTTAAAGTCAGTACATCTTATCTTTAGTTTCCCCATACTTGACTGGTTTCACATCCGGCTTACATCCTGTTCTTCACATAAGCCTTCCTTCAAGGATAGCATATCCTTGAGGCCTAAATTCTTACTAGTTTAATCATGTCATGTCCCTTTTCTGCGAGCCACTGCTCTGATAAGTTTCAACGCTTCCCCCGTTTTCTTTTATGGCAAACATCGACATTTTTACATTCTCTACCATTGACATCATCATGCGTTGTATACATTGGAAAATGCATGGTCCTAAAAGCAACACTAACAATAACAAAAGCACAGGGCCGGCCAATAATTTTTTCTACAATTGGCACATAAAAGCTTAAGCCAAGCACTATGATTAATTTGATTACAGTTCAAACAGCACCGTGGCAAACAGCGCAAACAAGCATTTAAAGCTGGAAGAAGTCCAAACTGCACGTCCTCTCCAGAGTTAATCACGAACTGAGTCCCAGTCAGTCCCGGCAGGCTGTCAGCCTGTATCAGCAGTGGTTGGAGCGTCTTTCTTAAGCGATGAAGCCTCCTCCCTTCGGGGCTGTTCATTTATTGCGGCTCACGTCCATCTAGCAGGAATCCAGGCGGGACCTGTTGGGGACGAAACACAAACATATCCTCGGCCCCAGTAAAGCACTTGTGCGGGGCCCTGCCATATTCCTGTTTTTGGGTCCCTATACTGGACAAAAATAGGCGGTGTGGGAGGGGACGCTGTCTGGAAGTGGGTAATAACAGGAGGGACTGTCCTATCTCCAAAAAGACACAAATGGTTTAACACAAATAAGCATCTCAATAACTTCTCTTTTGGATCTGTAATGTCTGAGAATTTGAGCAAATAGCGTTTCAAGGTCCCGTTAGCCCTCTCCACTACGGCCTGGCCCGTGGATACATGCGGGATTCCCCGTGTGTGCTTAATATTCCAAAACTGCATGTATTGTTGTATGCGCTGGCTACAGTATGCCGACCCATTATCTGTTTTAATGTTCTGAGGTACACCCATTACTGCAATACAGCTGTTAAGGTGCTTTTCAACATGTTTGGCTTGTTCCCCTGCTTGTGCTGTAGCCCACAAATAGTGACTAAATGTATCGATGGTGACATGCACATACTTAAGCCTCCCAAAAGCAGGAACATGTGTGACATCCATTTGCCATAGTTCATTTGGAGACAATCCTTTCGGATTTACCCCTAATCCTAATCCCACCCCTCCGTTACGATGGCTGCACACAGAACATGTTCTAATAATCGCCCTTGCTTCATTAACTGAAATATTGAATTCTCGTGCTAGCCCTTTTGCATTCTGATGAAAAATATTATGGCTCTCTTTGGCTTGTAAGGTGCGGGGCAAAACAGTTTGCTGACTAATAGCCACTAATCGGTCAGCTCGAGCGTTCCCTTCTCCTAAACCTTCTGTCCATTTGTGGCTTCTGACATGCATAATAGCATACGGACATTCTCTCATTTGTAAAGTTCGTTGGAGCTGTACGAACAGTTCACCCAATCGAGGATTATTTACTTCCTTTAGGCTAGTGTCTTCAATCCTGGAAGCAACTCCAACCACATTAAGAGAATCAGAAACAACATTAACGGGTCCCCAAAAGGTTTGGAACACCCATAGGACAGCTAGGAGTTCCAATGTTTGAAGGTTATCTTGTGGTGTTGCCAGGATAATGTGATCGTGCCATTGTCCATTTTCATTCCATGTCGCCGCTGCTCGGCGGGAACGCTTCCCGGCATCAGTAAACACTGTAGTTGCTCCAGGAATGGGGTGATCGTCTCTTAACGGCTTAGTTATCAGCTGCCATTCTCCGAACTAATGCAACAATTTTGGTTTGAGGGGGCCTGTAGTAATCAAACTGGGTGATTGCAATAATGCTTCAGCAAGGTTATTAGAGTTAAGCAAGAACCAGTCCAAAGATGCTTTTTCCATTGGTAGTTGTATTGTGTTGGGCTCTTTCCCACTAAGTTCGATTGCTCAAAGACGGCCTTTGACAATTAAGCCAGCTAATTTTTCAATTTTTTGTGTTATTGTTTTTCTTTGCTGCAAAGGAGGGCTTAACCATTCTATTATTCCTAAGTCTTTCCCCTTCTCTGCGCTCTCCCCCGTTTTCTTTCCTTGCGTGATTGCCCCTAGAAAATGATTTTTGCTATTCTAGATTGTTAAAGAAATGGAGCTGGAGGGGTTATAGCGTGTAACGAAACCGTTGGCAACACACCATAAAATGTTTTGAAGCGCAGTTTTCTGTTGAGGTGTCAGTGTAATAGGAGTAGACGGGTTAGTACCTTTTAGCAGGGGACGCAGTTCCTCTAAAAGTGTATTTGGGATGCCTACTACGGGCTTGAGCCACTGTAAATCCCCTAACAATTGCTGCGCTTCATGTAGGGTAGTCGGTTCAGTCTGAATGGTAAGTTTTTGTGGGCGCACTTGTTTTTGCATGATGGTCCATCCCAAATATTTCCATGGGGCTTGTAGTTGAATTTTTTCTCTGGCCACAGTTAAACCATAGTCAGTCAATGTAGCGACAATAAATTGTACTTGGGATACATCAAATGGGTTACTCTGAGCAAACAAAATATCATCCATGTAATGATAAATGATTGTGTCAGGTAAGGCTCTCCTGACAGGCTGTAAGGCTGTATCAACATATAGTTGACACAATGTAGGTGAATTGCGCATGCCTTGCGGCAAAACTGTCCATTCAAAGCGTTTGTCAGGCTCACCTCTATTTAAAGAGGGGAGGGTAAATGCAAACCTCTTAGTATCCGTAGGGTGTAGGGGAATTGTGAAAAAACAGTCCTTCAAATCAATGACTAAAATAGGCCAATCTTGCGGTAACATAGCTGGATTAGGAAGTCCTGGTTGTAAAGCTCCCATGGGTTCCATTTGTTGGTTAACTGCTCTTAAGTCCTGCAAAAGACGGTAACTTCCTGATTTCTTGTTGATGTTAAAGACAGGTGTGTTCCATGGGCTGGTAGATGGTTTAAGGTGTCCAAGTTGTAATTGCTCCGCTACTAAACGGTGTGCCTGTTCAAGATTTTCCCTTTTTAGAGGCCATTGCTTAACTACCACAGGATCATCAGTTGTCCAGGTCAGCGGTAGAGGGAATGTCCAAGCAATGGCAGTCATGATAAAGGGCGATCAGTAAGCACGTACCCAAGCTGTGTCAAAACATCTCGTCCCAAAATGCAATCAACCTCCGCTGGCAATGGTGTCAACGAAAACACTGCTTTGGCCAGTTTATCGTCAACTTCCACAGTGAGGAGAGGGGAGCGTTGTGCCAATCTAATGCCTCCAATGCCTGAAACCGTAGTATTAGATGAAAGGAGAGGCCACATCTTTGGGTATTTAGTCAAATCAACAATACAAGTATCCGCCCCAGTATCGAGCAGCGCCTTATGCAAAGTGGCTGTTTGTCCTTGATAATGTAAATGGCAGGTTCTCTTAGGTCTTGTAGATAAGTCTATGACGGGAAGTGTAATGGCTCCTGAGGAGCCAAGGCATCCGGTACCGCGTGGCTCCTTGGATCGTGGCAAAATGTTCGCAGTCAATTGTGGCAGCGGTACAAATTGAGCAATCCTCTGACCCTTTAGAATTTTCATTGGTGGATGAGGAGTACTGGCAATAACAAAAATTTCTCCTTCGGAGTCAGCGTCTACAACTCCTGGTTCAATAAACAGGCCTAGCACCGATCCCGATGAGCGACCTAAAATAAGTCCTCCTGTAGGCTGTCCATTAACAATAATGGGGCCAAAAACTCCGGTAGAAACGACATGCGGGCTGTTGTTAAACAAGGTAACAGTTACTGCTGCTGCCAGGTCCAATCCGAGGCTGCCGGAGGTTGCTGGCATGAGCTGGTTGTCGGCAGAGCAGCTGGAGCTACTTGTGTCTTGGCGCGGCCCAACTTCGCGCTGGTTTTGCAGTTTCCCGATCCGGACTGGGCACAGGCGACGCTGTTATGGGTGTTAGAGCGGCATTTCTCGCACCAGATACCGGTAGCGTTGCACTCACGACGGATATGCCCCAATTTTCCGCAGCGAAAACATTTCATTCTTCCTCCTGTATTAGAGCGCTGACGTGCCGTTGCCGCTTGGAGGGGTGCGAGGGCAGCTAAAACCTGAGTATGTGCTGAGGTGGTTTGCTCCCTAAAAGCCTGTGCTTGTTGCTGCAGTCCCTCCCCTATTTTCTGTAAAGCTTCTACCATAAAATCTTGAGTGCCTGAAGGCATGGATTCAGCTTTGTCTAACAAATCCTGCACATTCCAATGACCTGGGGCTGCAGCTATAAGGGAACGGGTATTAGCATTCCCATTTTGTAAAATACATTGCTTAACTAAAGCATCCTGCATATGATCAGCAATACCTGCCTTGCTTAATGCTTCAATTATTTTATCAACAAAAGATCCTAGGGGTTCATCTCTACCTTGTTTGATTCCCATATATATGGGGGTACCGCCTGGAGCTCTGATTTTGCCCATCGCTCTTCTTGCTACTGCCATAGCCTCCCTTAACTTCTCCTGTGCCTCGATTCGATGAAATGGTCCTTGCCCCATAAGTTCATCCATTGTAAGTCCTATTAAGGGATCGCCCTGAGGTCGCGGCAAGGCAGCACTCATGGCTGCCTCTTCTCGCCAGCGAGCCTCAAATAGTAGCCGCTGATGTGGCGTATAAATAAGTTTAGAGATCCCTCTAATGTCCGATGGCAAAAGGAGGTTGGCATTAAACAAAAACTCTAACATTTGTTTAGCAGGCTCACTCGTGACTCCGTAGCTGGCTACAGTAGCTCTAAGCTGAGAAAGCAGCTTCCAGTCAAGATTTACAAGCTCAGCTCTTTGGCCCCCTTGCGCATTAGGTTGAAAAATAACAGGAAAAGCGCAAGTATCAATCTGTTCTTGGGCAGCCGCCGCAAGCTCAGGGTCTTCCCTTTGCCACCCCTGTTGCACCGGAGCCGCCCATGTCTCTCTCCTGCCCTGTGCCATAGCCTCCGCGAGGTCCGAAAGGGCTCCGGGGAACAGCTCCGTGGCGGGGGCGTCAGGAGGTGTGGGAGACAGGGGGTCGGCATTAGAGGGCAGTGGCGGGGCCGTCGGCGGCGGTGGGGGCAAGTCAACAAAAGCCACCCCCGGGGGATTAGGATCAGAAGGGTGACCATAATAAATCTTATTTTTCCCCTGTGCTTCCTTAGCAGCTACAACCGCCTGCTTCTCAGCCTCACATTTAAGCAGTTCATTCTGTACAATCTTCCAAAACTTGCTCATTTTCTTAGCAGGTTTATCGTCATCTAAAACTAATTCCCACAACTTGTCCCCATATTTACGCCATTCCGCTAATTCATGCACAGCATGAGGGTTAGCAAAGAACCCATAAGAGGTAGCATGCTCTAGGAGAGAAGGAAGATCCTTATCTAAATCAAGACCCTTCACACCCCGCCTTTTTAAAAGGGAAGCGAAGAGATCATACGCTGCTTGCCTGTCCATGCTTACCAGTACCGTCGCAACCCTCCAGGCGTCGGCAGTGCGTGTCGGCAGGGCACACCTATGTGCTCACCCCGGGCGAAAATCTCACCGTCGCAGAGGACCCGAGCCCAACGCAGCTCTGAGGAGGGAGGGGGAGAAGCCTGTTCGGGCGCCAGATGTCGGTGTCGGGTTACCGGAGCCGCGGGAGAAATGCCTCATGCTGTCATGGTCAGCAGATCTCACTTATATAAGGTTGCATTACATTTTTATACTTTTCATAATTAGCTCATACATATTGCAAAAGCCAAGCTCATCATTGGACATAACTAATTAACGCAAGCATTACTTAGCGACGACCTTAATTTTTGCAAAACAGTTAAAGTCAGTACATCTTATCTTTAGTTTCCCCATACTTGACTAATTTCACATCCGGCTTACATCCTGTTCTTCACATAAGCCTTCCTTCAAGGATAGCATATCCTTGAGGCCTAAATTCTTACTAGTTTAATCATGTCATGTCCCTTTTCTGCGAGCCACTGCTCTGATAAGCTCTCAACACCTAAGGAGTTCTGGCCTGGTCAGATAAGTTGTGCCTTGAGGTCTGACGCAGTGTGGACAACCTTGTTCCACATTCCCCAACCCCCTCCTGTCTCCCTTCACTCACCTGGGACCTGCTTTTCTCAGAGAACTGGCTGCACTCAAGCAAAGAGTGGATTTCTTCCTTTTTTAGCAATCTGAAACTCCTAAGTTCCAGGCAATCTCCTCAAGTGGGTGCCAAGCCCAAGGTGCCACTAAGGAGGTTGCCACTCCCCAAGGCAGAACCATGCAAGGAATGTTTTAGACACAGGAAGTTCTAAAATAAATACAAATTCAGAGTTGGCTGAAGGCAGAATTAGACCAGCTCCTGAAGGACAGACAAGCTTTGAACTCCTTGCAGCTCAAAGCTCCAGCTGGGTTGTTAGGAGGTGTGTGAGTGAGCCAAGAGTGAGGGGAAGGGAAATGCAGAGAGCCCTGGAAGTGCTTGTGTGCAGACAGGCTGTGGGGAAGGGCCCTGCAGCCCTGCCCTGGGCCAGGAGTGAGGGTGGATCATCATCCCAACCTGCCCTGGGCCATTGCAAGGGGCTGTGGCCATGGACACTGCACTGACCCCACTGCTGGCTTTGGATCCCTCATCCCTTCAAGTTCCCTTGGAAAGCACCCCAAGGACCCATTTCTGCAGCCAGGTTCCATGGCCAGGGGGGATGTGGGGGGCTGCAGGTGGTCAATGCCCCATCCCTGGAAACATTCAAGTCCAGCTGGGACAGGGCTCTGAACAACCTGATCTGGTGAAAGATGTCCCTGCTCATCCCAGGCCTGGACAAGAGGCCTGAGTGAGGCCTGAACAGCAGGCCCTGAGCCAAAGGTGACCTCTGCATCAACCTTCCAACCAAAGGTTATCTTTGTATCTGCTCATTAGTGAAATATGCATGGTCATTAGCACTGTGACAGATGTATCCACTCATTAGTGAAACATGTATTGACCTTTCTGTGTTTAGAAGCCAGACAAGGCCATGAAATCTGACATCTGGCCTTGTTTGGGGCTGGATGGTCAAAGTCACCTCCCTTGGTTCCTCCTTGGGCCCTGGCCAGGCTTTGGGAGGAACCCAAGAGGAGGATGAAACCAGCTGTTCCTGCACTAGAAGTGCTGTCAGTTTGTTTATTCAGCACTGTCAGAGCTGGGCCCTCTCACAGCCAGGTTGGAGCCTCACCTGTGGCTGGAGGCACCTGCAGGAATTCCCAGTGTCCGGGAGTGGCTCTCCAGTCCTTGGCTGTGACAGCTTCCCCCAGCTGATGTGTGGATGTGGGTGATGGGAAAGTCTGAGGGGAACTGGTGATGGATCTTTCTCAATCCCTGCAGGCAATCTTTGGTAGTGATGGTTGGGTGCATTGCTGAGCTGCTCCTTTTGTGCTCCTTTGCTGCTTTGAGCTGTAGTAAATGACACTGATTCCTTCAGGTGGTGTCAGTGTCTTTGGTGCTGACCTTGCCCAAAGGTAAAACAACACTGGCATAGTCTGGCCAGATCACAACAAAATGTCACATTTAAAATGTAAATGTGAAGAACCAGTCAAGCCTGAAATTCCTGGATGGGAAGCCCTTCCCTAGATTTCACTGGCTCTGGAGTGGGCTGAGGTCAGAGCACCGTGCAAGCACTGGGGCAGTTGATTAAAAGAGGCTGAACTGCTGGATGTGTTCAAATGCATCCAGAAATTGCATATGGAAAAAGGAAAAGAACGTGTGGGTTTGGGAAGATGAGGATGGATTTTGTTAACAGCACATTGGAAACAGCACCACAGAAGGAAGAATTGGTTTTGGAATGCTCCCACATGAAGCGACAGAGGAAGGTTTAAATCTTCAGCTCAGGTTCATTTGTGCAAGTGAAATAATGATAATGATATTAATATGAATAATAATGACAGATATATAATATAACACAACAGAATAATATATATTTATATATATAATAAAGATCAATAATGTGAAATAATGCTGACAATACAAATTTTTTAGCTTGGGCTACTCTCTGTAACACTAAGTATCTGACAGAAAAAAACAAGACCCAAATGTCAGTGGTAAACTTTGCAAATTGAATACAAGGAATAAAGGAGGAAGGGCTGAAATTGGTATTTTTACAGGGTTTGCTGATACTGTGATGCAGAATGCTTTGTCTGTTACAGTGAAAAATACAGTGATTAAGGCTGCTGGGTTTTTCATGTACCTGACTATACACAAGCTGCAGGACTGACTGAATGGGTGAAGGGGTTGTCAAAAGAGCAGTTGAATAAATGAGGAGATGGGAACTTGTCCTGGTGGAGAACCCATCTCCCTGATGTGCTCCATACCCTTAACATGGGCCCACTGGGGAAATGGAAACTCTCTGGTGTGCACAGCTGCACCCAGTTTGCAAAGACAACCATGGACAGTGAGACTTGGACTACCTGGGATATTGTTCTGGGTGTGATGGCCCCTGACAGGGCCACCCCAGAGCCTACAGGGCTGGACCTTCATGCATTAGAATTAATTAGGATAAATCAGAAGCCAATGAGAGTTAACAATACAGGAACAGGAATTCTGATTCCTCCAGGACGTATTGGTTTGATCACTGCTCCTGCAGCTTGGCCTTGAAAAGTGTTCATATCATGGAAGGAGGAATTGATGCAAATTATCTAGAAGTTAAAGTAATTCTGTTAAACAACAGTAAACAAGATTTCATTGTTCAACCCCATGGCAGGGTAGCACGAGTATCGATATTGTCAGTTTTAAAAACAATTGTGAAAGAAGGAGAGCCACCTCCAATCAGCACTGTTTGTAGAGATAGAGGGTTTGGGTCCAGCAGTCCTAATAATGGAGCCAGAGTGTGGGTGCAGAGCCCAAATGGCCCTCTCGAGCCAGCTGAAGGAATAGCTCTGGGGAAAGAACGCTGATTGAATCATGAAACCTGGCCAGGAATGGTGGGAATATGTCCCTGCAGCCAAGTGTTCTGTTTGAAAACAAGTAGATGTTACAGGATATCATTTTACAGATCCTGCCAGACCAAATCTCCCTGTTTGCCCCAGTGGCCCCTTTGGAAAATGCTCTGAGATGCGGGGCTCCATGTGAAGGCTGATGTGACACTGAGTGACTTCCACACCAATTCCAGCCAGGAGCCTGGGTGTTCATCAAGGACTGGGACCTGGAACCTCTCCAGCCAAAGGGGAAAGGACCCCACCAAGCCTTGTTACCCACAGAGACCACAGGAAAGCTGAACAGCAAAGGACCTTGTGGGCGTTCCTTTCTTCCCCCTCAGAAAAGACACTGGGAAGCTGAGGAAGTGGGAATGAAAGGAGTAGGGATGGTGGAAGCTGTGGAACAGCACTAACACCAGGAACCAAAACTCTTCCGAGAAAGGAGAGCATAAATCCCTGGTATCCAGCATTCCAACTGAGAAACCCATTCCCAGAATTACCAACATGAAACTGTCCTCCAATTCTCTGGATTGAGCTGCTCCTGACCCACTAAGCCCTTACCACTGAATCTCTGAAGTGTAATTGATGGAGAAAGCCTAAACCCTGAGCCATGCCAGGGTCAGTGCCCAGGAGCATCCCCTGGCGCTGTTTAACACCGGCTCTGCAGGAACTGGGAATGCAGACAGGACAAACTTGAGCATCCCCCACCATCAGATACCTCAGAGGTTACACAGCAACACAGCCATGACTCTCCCAAACTGGATTTAGGAATGGCACCCCTAATGCAGCCATTAGATCCAGATCTACCCAGGTCCCTTTGGCACTCCTGCTTTTGGTGTCTCTCTGTCTCCTCTCCCTGCCCAAAGGAGGCTCCTCTCTCCCCTCTCCTGCCCTGACAAGACAGTCACACAAATAAAGATGTGGGATTGCCAGGTGCTGAGGGGTTGTAGAAGGAGCCTTCTCCAGGTCTGGCCTGTTGCCAAAACCCACACTTGCTCCTGCAGCAAGGAACCTCCTTGTTCACCCACTCCAAGGGTGTCAAGCTCAGGAAAGGATTCCTGACACCCTGTGCAGCTGGGAGAGCTCCTGTGTCTCCAGACCAAGGAAAAAAAACAATCACAGGAACCCTGTGGGAAATGGCATTGTGACATGGGGACATCTGTGTTTCTTTCCCAGTGACAAACAAAAATGTGGAATGCTGCCAGAGCTTGTTTTGATCTACATCAAACTTTGACAAACGTCCCTCCTCCTGACAGCGACTCCTCTGCAGCTGCTCTGGGAGATCTCCTGGGCCGAGTCCAGGAAGAGGAGATTTCACTGCTGCTGAGGTGCTCGAGGGGGCCCATTTCAATGCTCTGCTGAAGTCCAAGGACATTGTGTTTCCCCAAGGAGCAACATTCCTTTCTGGTACTCACTGCCCCATGAGGGACATTATTCAGTGGCTGCTGTTGGGTGAGTTACAGCCACAGGGAGAGGGAGGAGGAGATGATCCCACCCATGGCTGCTGCTGGGTCCAGACATTTGGTGGGATAAAGCTGAGGCAGAGCTTCAGCATCTCTCCCAAAATCACAGAATCAAAGAATGGCTTGGCTTGGAAGAGACCTTAAAGTTCATCTTGCTGCACTCCCTGCAATGGGCAGGGACATCTACTACCCCAGGCTGCTCCAAGCCCCATCCAACCTGGCCTTGGACACTTCCAAAGATCCAGGGTCAGCCACAGCTTCTCTGGGCAAGCTCTGCTCTCTGCCCAGATGAGCAGGGACAGGACCCAAGGGAACAGCTGGAGCTGGGCCAGGGCTGGGCTGGAGATCAGGAAAAGCTTCTTCCCCTACAGGGGGCTTGACCACTCACCAGGCTCCACAGGGAATGGGCACAGCTGCGAGGCTGCCGCAGCTCCAGGAGCCTTTGGATACCGCTCCCGGGAATGCCCAGGCTGCCACTGTTGGGCTGTCTGTGCAGGGCCAGGGCCTGGACTCCATGATCCCGCTGCCTCCCTCCCAGCTCAGCCCCTTCTGCAGTTCTCACCCTTGGGCTCAGCCTTTGTGTCTCCTCCAGGCGCTGGCAGAGCTCTTGGGGCCGGGGCAGGAGCGGGACAGCCCCAGCGTTCCCCTCTCTGTGACACCACGGTGGTGACAGCTCCAACGTTCCCTGCCTGGAGATGCTCCAAGGGAAGCGTCCAGAGCCACACCCAGACAGCAAAACTGACCGGGCACTGAGCACCCCCGGCCTGGGCTGATGTGCATTGCTGTGCACACAGCTCGGGGAAGGTCCCCCTGGCCACCTCCACAGTGCCACAGGCAAGTGTCACATAGAGTTACAGAGCTCTGCCCAGGGCTGACAGGGGGAGTTAATTTAAAAACAAAACAAAACAAAAAAAAAAAAGGCAAAAAAAACCAGATACACCGCATACCAAAACAAAAGAACCTCCACCCCAATAAAAAACCAACAAAACAAAACCTAAAACTCCCCAAAAGAGTTCCCCCAAAAAACAACAAAATCCCAAAACAAAGAACAAAACCCCCAAAGAAACAATCAAAATAACTGCAAGTAAAAAACATTCAAGAACATGAGAATTTCCCCACAGCAGAGCTGTTCCAACCCTCAGTTCTCACACCTGCATGCACACAAGACCTGGGGCTGCAAATAATTAGGATTCACTGGGGACAATTGCAGGAAAAGCAGGTTCAGGACAGGCAATAGCAGAACTGTTCTCAGCTGAGCAAAAAAGGCCCCTTGGGCAGCTGCAGGGCCATTGGAAATGCAGACCCTCAGCCCACAAGGGAGAAAAGGGCTCTGAATTCCCCTCCTCTGACACATAAACCATGTGGAACGGGGCCATGGGTGACACTGTGGGACATTGTGGAACCAAGGGGATCCTTGTGGCACTGCTGGGACCCATGGAACCAAGGGGCCTGTGTGACACTGTGGGGCCTCATGGAAACAAGGGGCCATTGTGAGCCTGCAGGGCTGTAACACCCCAGAACTCTTAAATGCTGGGGGTAACCAAAGGTTTCTTTACCTGCGTTTGGTGAACGGGAGAAACACCAACCAGATATTCTCCACATGGACAAATGCAAAGAATATTCTTGGTTGGAAGGGACCCACAAGTCCAACTCTTAAGTGAATGGGCCACACAGGGATTGAACCCACAACCTCGGTGATACTAGCACCGTGCTCTAACCAACTGAGCCAAGAGGTCACAATGTCACAAGATTATACTAGCAAAATACAGACAACAAAGGAACATTGTCAAAGGGTTTCATCCAACATAAAATTCTGCATAAAACTCTTATCACAGCATTAACTTCATTAACTTAACTAATTTAATCTAAAAAACTTGAACCCTTAAGATGTTAGGTTACCCAAAAATATTCCAGGAATGTAGAAGAAGTAGAGACCAAGAGAAAGAAGATCTCTAGGAACACACACATATAGGTACCAGCTGCTCAGGTTCCAGTGTTGCTCACAGAAAAACCCCAAGAAAAGGCAGGATCCAGACCATGGGCTGACCTCAACCTCCAGCTCTTAACCCCTGGGCCTTCATGGGCCAGCCCCTTGGGTGGGACCTCTGTTGGTTGCCCAATCAGAGTCGGGGTTGGCAGCAGCTGCTGGTGTGTGATTGACAGCTGAGCCAAGGAGGGTTGGCACTGCCTGGTGTGTGATTGACTGACAGTTTGGCCAATCAAAGCTGCACTAGCACCATCTTCTGTGTGATTGACTGACAGCCTGGCCAATCAGTGCTGGCTTAGCACAGCCCCTGCTGTGTGATTGACAGCTCTGCAGAGCCAGGGCTGGGGGCGAGGCTCTGTCCCACCACAAACCAAGGCCTGACCCCACACGTGCATTCCAAGCATTCCAAGGCGTCTCGGGACATTGATGTCATCCAGCCTCTGACAGCAACCACAGTGACACTACAGAATCTCATGGAGCTATGGGTCAGTTGTGACAATGCAGGTCCAAGGACTCCATGGTGACACTACGGAACCTCATGGAACCAAGGGGCCATTGTGACACTGTGGTGCCCCATGGAGTCAAGGAGACCATTGTGAAACTCAGGGGCCCCAAGGAACCAAGGGTCCATGGTGACCTTGTGGAGCCTGTAATGTCACAGAGGAGCCATTGTGACACAGTGACGGTGCCTGGAGCCGAGGGGCCATTGTGACACATCAGGGCTTTGTGGAACCATGAAGCCATTGTGACACTGCACAGCCTCATGGAAGCACAGGGCCATTGTGACACTACAGAAGCAAAAAGGGAACATTGTGACACTCCAGGGCCTCATGGAACCAAGGAGACCATTGTGACACTGTGAGGTCCCAGGAAACCAAGGGAACATGGAACAGGTCTGGCTGGGCCTCCTGGGGACCACCTGACAGGTCTGGCTGACCTTTGCATGTCGAAGGCTGCTTCTCATCTGTTCCTGGAGCACCGAGGCTCTGGGCTTTCCTTCCTATAGGAGAGAACTGTCCTTCTTCTGCAGGGGCCCATAGCCAAAACTGGGGTTCCTCCTCCAAATTTCCTTCTATGCAAAGATTGTTCCCAGGTGAAATCTGCCAGCAGAGACAGATCTGGCTGCTCTGGCCACCCAGGCCCACCTCTCATGTGCCTTTGAGACACTGGGACCATGTGCTTTTCTTTCTTATAGGAAAAAACACCAATCACGACCAGGTGCCCATGGCCAAAATTGGGAATCTGCCTGCACAATTCCCTATATCCATGGACAGCTCCCAGACAAAAGCTGCCAGGACTCACGAGTCTGGCTGGCCTTGGCTTCCTGTGGGCTGGCACTCATGTGCCTTTGAAACACTGGGGCTCGGTGCTTTCATTCCTAATGAAGAGAGCTCTTCTTCCTGTCCAGGCACCCATGGCCAGCATTGCGATTCCACCTCCAAAATGCCCCGAGTCCAAGGATAGCCCCTAGATGAAAGGTGCCAGGAGAGACAGGTCTGGCTGGCTTGGCCTAAGGGTGCTACCTCTCTTCTTCCAAATCACTTGGACTTGGTGCTTTTCTTTCCTATAGGAAAAAAACACAAGGTGCCCATGGCTAAAATTGGGATTCCACCTCCAAAACTCCATGCATCCAAGGATTGCTTCCAAGTGAAAGCTGCCAGGACAGACAGGTCTGGAGGTCTGGCTGCCCTTGGCCTCTTGGGGGCTGCCTCTCACCTGGTTTCAAAACACTGGGGCTCAGTGCTCTCCTTCCAAAGGGAAAGAATAGTCCTTATCTACACAGAAGTGGCTGAAATTTGGATTCCACCCTCAAAATTCCCTATATATCCAAGTGTTGCTTTTAGTCAAAAGCTACCAGGACAGAGAGGTCTGGCTGGCCTAGGCCTCTGATGGCTGCCTTTCATCTGGCCCTGAAACACTGGCGTTCTGTGCTTTCCTTCCTATGGAAATGAACCATCCTTCTCCTCTGGATGTCCATGTCTGAAACTGGGATTCCACCTCTAAAATTCTGTATATCCAAGGGTTGCTCCCAGGCAAAATCTGGTTGGCCTTGGCCCCCGGTGACTGCCCTTGATAAACTGGGGCTCGGTTCCTTCCTTCCTATGGAGATCACTGTGACACTGTGGGGACCTCATGAAACCAAGGGATCCTTGCAGCACCACTGCGCCCTGTGAAAACCACGGAGCTCTGGTGACAAAGCGGCGGTTCATGGACCCAAGAGACCATTATGACTCTGTGGAGCCTTATGGAACCATTCAGACCCTTCAGGGCCTCCTGTAACCATGGGAACATTATGACACCTCAGGGCCTCATGGAAGCGAGGGACCATTGGGACACTGTGGGGCCCCATGGAACAGAGGGAACATGGAACAGGTCTGGCTGGCTTGGCCTCCCAGGGGCCACCTGACAGGTCTGGCTGATCTTGGAATGTCAAGGGCTGCCTTTCATCAGCTCCTGGAGCACTGGGGCTCTGTGTTTTCCTTGCTATGGAAAAGAATCATCCATCTTTTCAGATGCCCATTGCCAAAATTGGTACTCTCCCTAAAAAATTTCCTGTATGCAAGGGTCTCTCCAAGAAAAAATCCAGCCATATCTGGCTGGCCTTGGCCTCTGGTGATCACCTCTCATCTGCCCCTGAAACAGTGGGGCTCCTTTCCTTCTTTCCTATGGAAGAGAGCCATCCTTCTTTTCCAGGGACCATGGCCAAAATTAGAATTTGGCCTCCCAAATTCAGTATATCCAAGGATTGCTCCCAGAAAAATGCAGCCAGGACAGACAGGTCAAGCTGGCCCTGTCCTCTGGTGATTTTCCTAGACTATCAGCTGAATGTTTTCAATGGCAAACACCTTGGACAGGACCCAGAGATCTCCCAAGGTGGGGTTTGGAGGCCTTGGGCACATGGCCACTATATAGGGGCAAAGGGGCTCTGTGCTCTGTGGGGTGTAGACTGAAGACAGTGGAGGAGAGCCATGAGAGTGTTTAAAGAGTGTTTTCAGACATGGTGGATCCTTTTCACATAGTGGGAAACAGCCAGAGAAAGAAAGAATTAATGCAAGAGCAGCTGGGGAGGTCCAGACTGGACATCAGGATAAAGGAATTTCCCTCCCAGGGCAGGGCTGTGGTGCAACACATCCCCCAGAAGGAGTCTGGAGCAGCCCAAGGCTCTGTGTGCCCAGGCAGAGGCAGGCAGGATGCAGAGCTGTCAGCAAAGGAAGGGGCCAGCGAGGTGGGGCAGCCGGGGGATGACGACAGCCTGCAGGGACAGAGGCACAGGGCATGGACACCGTAGGACAGCCTGGGCTGGAGAGGGCACAGGGATGGGCAGCAGCTGAAAGGCCCTGACAGAGCCAACTCCTGCAGCACTTTGGCCATGGCTGCTGGCCCTGGGCCTGAGGCCAGGAGGGGACAAGTGACCCTTGCAGCTCTGGGGCCTCATTGCCTCCTTGTCCCTGCTCAGCAGCCTGGCAGGGGCCGCCCCATGGTCCTGCCCTTGGCATTGCACATCCCCACATCCCAGTGCCCCAGGAAGAGCCCTGAGCAAGGAGGGAAGGACAGGATCTGCCTTGGCAGGGGCTGGGGCTGAGGGCTTGGACATTTGCATTCCTGAAACACATCCAGGTTTGCTCAGCATCAGAATACACCTTTTCCTTGTTTGTCCTCACCAGTCCACAGTGCTTGCAGTGTTCTACTTAACTAGAACCTGGGGACACTTTCCTATGAGTTGTGTCCCTCAGTGGGACCCATTAAAAGTTAAAGAAACTTTGGGCTTTGAATCTGATTATGAGTTCTTGAGAAGTTTTTTGAGCACACTCTGAGGGACTGAGTCTGATGTAAACAGCAACAAAGCCCCAAGAGGGTCATTAAAATCTTTGTGCTGTGTCTGTGCTGCTGAGCTGGGCTGGGCTCCTGGCACAGAGGCAGCTCCTGGCAACCAAGAAGAGCTTAAAAACACATTGCTCTTGATGAGCAACTCTTCTCCCAGCCCAGCAGGGCTGGGGCACTGCCTGCAGCCACCCCGGGCACAGCACACAGGCACAGAGAGCTTCAATCACTCAGGGCTGGGAAGGAGCTGAGAAGTGACTGAGGGAGAATCACTCCCAGCCCTTGACACAGGAACCTCTGGCTGCAGGACAAGGCAGCTGCAGCTCCTGCAGTGATCTCCTAAAGCTGGAACATCCCAATGCCTACAGACTCTGTGAGTACATTCTCTGATTATCTCTTGTGCAGAGCAGCCAGGGGTGCCCAGGGCTGTCCTGCAGAGCAGGGTCCTGCAGCCCAGGGCACTGTGCTGGGGCAGGGACTCTGCTGCCTGCCAGGGACAGCTCTCAGCCAGCCCTGGGAGCTGCTCACAGCACTGGGGGACAAGATCTGGGTGGAAGGAGACAGCTGGTAAGGTGTAGAACTGTTTTCCTTGTGTGGTGAGGATGCTGCATTGTTCAGGACTGCTCCCAGTATGACATTTAACAGCAGAATATTTCCAAGTAGATTATACAGGGAGCACAGCAAGGCAGGGGCTGCATAAAAGGGGAAATCCTGTTTTATTAATCTATTGTTCTGTGTTGCCAGGATGGGAAATTGCACATAGATATTCATCTTTCAGTTCAGGTTGAGAAAAACAAAACAATTTTCTCTCAGATCTTAATAAACCAGGCAGCGACAGAATTCAGCAGAGGGTCCCTTGCAGGCATCAGTGTCGCTTTTCCAGCCTCCTCAGGGTTGCTCTGAGGTTGCCATCAGAGCCTGCAGAGCCAGAGCTGTCCCTGGGCAGTGCCTGAGCTGGGAGGGCTCTGCAGGGCAGAGCTGAGCCCCCAGGGCTGGGCTGGGCTCTGGCAGCACTGGCAGGGCCCAGCCCTGGGCACAGGGAAGCAGCTGCAGGCAGGGACAGCTCCAGGCAGCAGAGCCCTGGGCAGGCAGTGGGGGGAAAGTGCCACCAAGCTGTGCTGGGATATTTTAAATCCTCTCCAAACTGAACCATTTCATGATTACTTTTTTTTACAGATCTCCATGTCCAGCAAGAGCAAATGTCCAACAGCAGCTCCATCAGCCACTTCCTCCTGCTGCCATTGGCAGACACGCGGCAGCTGCAGCTCCTGCACTTCTGCCTCTTCCTGGGCATCTCCCTGGCTGCCCTCCTGGCCAACGGCCTCATCATCAGCGCCGTAGCCTGCGGCCACCACCTGCACACGCCCATGTTCTTCTTCCTGCTCAACCTGGCCCTCACTGACCTGGGCTCCATCCTCACCACTGTCCCCAAAGCCATGCACAATTCCCTCTGGGACACCAGGACCATCTCCTACACAGGATGTGCTGCACAGCTCTTTTTCTTTCTGTTCTTCATCTCAGCAGAGTATTTCCTGCTGACCATCATGTGCTATGACCGCTACGTGTCCATCTGCAAACCCCTGCACTACGGGACCCTCCTGGGCAGCAGAGCTTGTGCCCACATGGCAGCAGCTGCCTGGGCCAGTGCCTTTCTCTATTCACTGCTGCACACAGCCAATACATTTTCCCTGCCCCTGTGCCATGGCAATGTCCTGGGCCAGTTCTTCTGTGAAATCCCACAGATCCTCAAGCTCTCCTGCTCAAAATCCCTCCTCAGGCAAGTGGGACTTCTTGCTGTAAGTTCCTGTATAGGACTTGGCTGTTTTGTGTTCATTGTTTTCTCCTATGTGCAGATCTTCAGGGCTGTGCTGAGGATCCCCTCTGAGCAGGGACGGCACAAAGCCTTTTCCACCTGCCTCCCTCACCTGGCTGTGGTCTCCCTGTTCCTCAGCAGTGGAGTGTTTGCCCATCTGAAGCCACCCTACATCTCCTCCCCATCCCTGGATCTGGCCCTGTCAGTTCTGTACTCAGTGGTGCCTCCAGCCCTGAACCCCCTCATCTACAGCCTGAGGAACCAGGAGCTCAAGGCTGCAATGTGGAGACTGATGACTGGATGGTATCAGGGGCATTAAACTGCTGGCCAATTTCTGCAAAACACTTGTAATAAAAGTAATCTTTGATATTTCTTTGTGTTTTCATTCTTGTTGTTTTTCCCGTGCTTTCCTTTTTTGATATTGTCCATAAGGAAATGTCATTCTTTGTGCCATTTTTCATTTTGTTTATATCCATCTTCACTGTGGCCACAGACTGTGTGAATGAGGGGCTGCACTCTTGGTGGCTTTAAAGGAACTCAAGGATCTCCGAGCCAAGTTTTCTGCAGAGATCCCCCTTTTGTTCCCTTCTCTGCAGCTGCAGCAGCAATGTCTGTGTGCAGAGCTGGGGGCAGATCAGTGCTGGCACAGCAGCTGTGCCCAGGAGCAGCAGCACTTGGTGTTGCCAGTGCTGCTCCCGTGCCCCTGCCCCGCTGCCCTCCTGGCCCTGGTGTTGCTGTAGGGCCTGAGTGCTCTCGGGGCCGGGCACAGTGCTGGGGGTGGCAGTGCCGGGGCTGCAGCAGGGACAGGCCATGGGCACTGCTGGGGCAGCGCTGACGCCTCAGGGCAGGGCCTGGGGGCTCCAGGCTCCTTGCCCAGGCTCTCTCCAGAACACGCCCAGGCCAATGCTCAGCAGAGAAAAGCCCCGTGAGCAGCCCCAGGGTGGCCGTGGGCAGGCTGGGGGCAAACAGCATGGCTGGGGCTCTGCAAGGTCCCTGGGGGAGATGGGAAGGAGCAGCAGAGCAGGGGCTGATCCATCCCCACTGTGCTGGACACCCCAGGGCAGCGTCCCAGAGCGTCCTCATGCACCTGCCAACAACATCCCCCCTCTGCAGCCCTGGCCTCTCCCCCCAGCTCACACAGGTGCCGCATCCTTGCAGGCACAGACACGGCAGCACTGGCTCAGGAGCCCCTGTTTGCACTGCCCAGAGCAGGTGTGAGCACCCCCATGGTGTTGGTGTGGGAAGATGAACCTGAGGGAGCACAAATGACATCAGCCCCTGGGGCCAGGAGGGGCTGGGAGACAGCAGGGAAAGCACTCAGGTTTGTGGTGGCTTCTGAAGTCAGCCAGAAATTTTGTTCCCATGAGCTGTGAGTTTCCTGTGCCACTGCAGATGTTGTTGCTCAGAGCCAGGGTTGCCTGGCAGCCATCCTCAAACTGCCCTGACCAATTCCTTTGCTTCACCTTGGCTTTCTTTCCTCTTCCTGGTACAAATTTCTTCCCATTGCCCACCCCTCTTTCCTCCCGTGGAAACAGCCCATCACTGGTTGCCCTTTCCTCTCTGGCCCCACTCCTCGTTTCAGTTCCTGTCTTGGCACGATGGGAACATCCCTTTGGGGCGCAAGATCGTCCTCCAAGTGCATCAGGAATTGTCTGCAGGCTCCTGCAGTGCCTTGTGCTGCTCCCTTGCCAGAGGCACCACAGGCCAGGGGGGCACATCTGGGCTGCTGTGTCTGGCTGTGGGGCTCCCTGTTCTGGGCAAGGAGGAGGAGCTGCAGAGGCTCTGCAGGACTGACAGGATGGGCTTTGGGGCTGTGAGGAGAAGCTGAGGCACCTGGGCTGCTGGACCTTCTGGAGAGGAGGCCCAGGGCTCATCCTGCAACTGCTGCAAGGGTGGTTTCAGAGAATCACAGAATCAGCAGGCTTGGAAAAGACCTTGGACATCATCAAGTCCAACCTGTGCCCTGACACCCCCATGCCTCCCTTGAGCCTCCTCCAGGATAAACATCCTCACCGCCCTCAGGCATTCTTTATGAGACTTGTGTTCCTGACCCCTCATCAGCCTTGTTGTTCTTCTCTGGACTCGCTCCAGCCCCTCCATGTCCTGCCTAAACTGGGGTCCCAGAAGTGGACACAGCACTCGAGGTGCTGCCCAACCAGTGCTGAGCACAGGGGAAGAATCACTGCCCTGGTCCTGCTGGCCACACCATTCCTGATCCAGGCCAGGAGCCATTGGCCTTCTTGGCCATGTGGGCACACTTCTGGCTCATGTCCAGCCTGCTGTCCATCTGTCCCTGTCACTGAGACACACAAAGCAGCCACACGCAGACAAGCGGTTTTGCAGAGCAGAGGTTTCTCCGTCTAGCCCAAAAGCTGAAATCCAGGCGGAGAGAGAGCCTCTTTGTTTTATTTCTTACTATTTATACATTTGTGGGTCTAGCAGAAGATTGGCTTCTGGGGTTTTTCACTCCTCAGCCAAGTGGCTAAACCAACTGTCAGTTTCAATTGTTTTCAGGTTAGAAATATGCAAACAAAGGACAGAGAATGAAAAACAAAGGATTTGTTTATGTTACATATGTGGGAAAAGGTAGAAAACTGCTCTTAATATTGTACAATAACTAAAAAGATCTGACTCCATTTATGAAAATCAAAAGGCTATAAAAACTCAGAAAAACCAGGGTAACAAGTCCCCACAGGTCCCTTTCTGCCTGGCCACTGTCCAGCCACTCTGTCCCCAGCCTGTAGCGCTTCAGGAGTTTTTGTGGCCAAAGTGAAGGACTCCAGACTTGGACTTGTTAAACCTCACATTGTTGGATTTGGTCCCTGGATCCAGCATGTCCAGGTGCCTCTGCAGAGCCCTCCTACCCTCCAGCAGAACAATACTCCCAGAACTCTTGGTGTCACCACGGTTCTGTGAGGCACTAGAGTGTCACAATGGTCTCCATGATTCCATAGGGCCTCCCACTCTCACAATGTCCTTTTGCTTCCAAGGGACCCTCTTGGTGTCACAAAGTCCTTGTATCCTTGGGCCCTGCTGTGTCACTATGGCTCTTTGCTCCCCCAAGGCCCTGCCATGTCACAATGGATCCTTGGTTCCATGAGATCTGGCAGTGCAGCAATGGTCTCCTTGGTTCCACAGTGTCACAATGGCCTCTTGGTCCCAAGGGGCACCACAGTGTCAAACATGTTTCCTTCATTCCAGGAGTCCCTGAGGAGCAACACTAGCCCTTTGGTTCCATGGGGCGCTGCAGTGTCACAGTGGCTTTTTGGTTCCATCAGGCCTCAGAGGAACACCATGAACTCCTTGGCCCTGGGCCTAGAGCAGGAGCAGCTCTTCTCTGGACACGCTCCAGCCCCTCCATGTCCTTCCTAAATTGCTGTGCCCAGAACTGGACACAGCACTCAAGGTGCTGCCCAACCAGTGCTGAGCACAGGGGAAGAATCACTGCCCTGCTCCTGCTGGCCACACTGCTCCTGATCCATAGGAGTGCCAGGGGTTGGATGAGGGAAATGGTGGAGACAAGCTGGGGACAAAGTCTGATTGATTGTCAGCCATGAAGGGTCTTGATTTTCTTATCTATTCAGACTGCATTAGCAGGTGCTGAGGGTCAATATCAATTGGACATTGCTGATATCAAACTATAAAAAGGAAAAGAAAATTTACCAGGACAAAACAATTCTCTCTGCATTATTTTCAATGCAGTATATTCACTTTAAATACATTTTTGAAATCTGTCTAATTGACCACAGAAGAATTGAAAACTAATTGTTCCAAGGGGCTTTTCTTGACTGGTTGTTTTGAACAAATGTTCACGAGCTTTTCTCACTAAATTCCTGAACTTAAGATCTCAAGAAAGAAGAGGCCTTTGGAGGAGTAAAATTCATCAGCAACCCCCAAGGGGCTGAGGATCCATCCTCATCATGTCAGGAATGAACAGAAATGGGCACAGCTTTCTGGCTGCCCCAGCTTTGGGATGGGCCCTGGGCCTGGAGCAGGAGCAGCTCTTGAGGGCCCCAAGGCCGGGGCTGTTGTGCTGGCCTGGGCAGATGGGATGGCAGCAGGGGCTGCAGAGCTCTCAGCACCTCAGGGAGAGGGGAGCAGGGCACACAGGGAGCCTCCTTTTCCCTTGGCCCAGCACCTTCCCCATGGCTGGGGCTGAGTCCTGTCTGAGCTGCAGCTGCTGCTGTGCCCTTCCGAGGGGCTGAGGCCGTGGGGCCCCTGCCCA